>NC_091951.1:43288380-43293380 GCF_031021105.1 Erythrolamprus reginae | reverse complement strand
GTTTTCTTGCAGCAACAAACGAAGAGGAAGATGAGGAATAAAAGGAGGAGGAGGAGGAAGACCCTGTGTCGTCCATCTCCTTCGTTTTTAATCCCTATTTAAATCTCCGAGTCTTCGGAGAGGGGCGGCATACAAATCTAATAAATTATTATTAAATTATTATTATTGCAGCATCTTCCATGCAAAGACAAAAGTAAAACTAGTACCTGCCTGCTATAGGTGAGATTTATGCATAGACAAGGGTGGCACGACCACTGTTAAACTGCGTAGAGCGAAAGGCAGAAATCTGTGGAACCCCCTGTGGTTGAGGCAACCTTGGGCGGAGAAATTAATCAGGTTACTAACTTGTCTACTGCAGTGATTCACTTAACAACCGGGGCAAGAACGGTCATGAAAATCAGACAAAATTCACTTAACAAATAACTCACTTTACATAAATGTTGGGCTTCAAATATTGGCCGCAGCTAGGACACTTCATGTCGTCTTCTGTTCACTGCAGGCTGAGAGGTCAAAGCTGGGTCCTGGGGGGTTTGCTGCCCCTTCCCAGTTTACAAGTAGGCACCTCTCTTTTTCCCCACCCCTACAGGGTGGTTCTGACCGCATTATAGCTGAACCAGGTCTCCTGTCAGCGCGGATATCGGGTTCTCCCAGAGGAGCATGAGGAACTCCATAGCACTGCGACATTGGCCACACCTTTTCCCCCCTGCAAGGATTTCTGAATAGGGAAGCTCAAACTGGATTTGCCAAATCGGAACAGACAGAAGCTAAAAGAGTTAGGAAAATCTTACTCTGAAGAACTGTTTTAAGAGTGTAAAAACTTTTTTTTTAATTTTTCTTTTCTTTCCTTTTTTTGTGTTAAATATTTGTTTGTGCCAAATATTAGTTTATAGAATATGAATAAAATACCAGAGATCATTATTGTTGTTGTTGTTGTTGTTGTTGTTGTTGTTGTTGTTGTTATTATTATTATTATTATTATTATTTATTAGATTTGTATGCAGCCCCTCTCCGTAGACCTCGGGGCAGCTCACAGCAATAATATTATATACTGTCCTTTTTAAATTGTATATAAATTCAATTTTTAAAAATCTTTTTAAAAAAGAATGCGAAAACTTTTGATGGGCTTTAAACTCCTACCCTGAAAACGTCGCTAGAGAGCACTGCACACCAAGACAACTAGACACAAGAACAGTTTTTTCCCAACGCCATCACTCTGCTAAACAAATAATTCCTTCAACACTGTCAAACTTTTTACTAAGTCTGCACTTCTATTTCTACTAGTTTTTTCTCATCATTCCTATCACCCATTTCCTCCCACTTAGGACTGTATGAATGTAACTTGTTGCTTCTATCCTAAGATTTTTATTAATATTGTTTCTTCATTGCTTATTTGACCCCTATGACAATCATTAAATGTTGTACCACATGATTCTTGACAAGTCTATATTTTCTTTTGTATACTTTGAGAGCATATGCACCAAAGGCGAATTCCTTGTGTGTCCAACCACACTTGGCCAAGAAAGAGTTCTATTCTATTCTAAAAGGAAGGTGAGCAAATTCCATTGTGTCTCAAACCTTTGTCCCTTTCCATCCTGGGAGGAGAAAGTTTTATTTATTTATTTATTTATTCATTCATTCATTCATTCATTTGTCCAATACACAAATACATAGGAAGAGAGTAGACATGAAGTGATATATATAAAGATAAATGTAAAATAGAGAGGAAGATATATGAAAGGAAGAAAATATATATGATATATGACAGTGTTTTTCAACCAGTGTGCCGTGGCACACTAGTGTGCCGCGAGACATGGTCAGGTGTGCCGCGAAGCTCAGAGAGAAAGAAAGCAAGAGAGAGAGAAAGCGAGAGAGAGAGAAAGAAAGCAAGAGAAAGAGCGAGAGAGAGAGAGAAAGAACTAGAGAAAGAAAGCAAGAGAGAGAGAGAAAGAGAGGGAGGGAGGAAGGGAAGGAGAGAGAGAAAGACATAGAGGGACGTAGGGAGGGAGAGAGAAAGAGCAAAAAAGAGAGGAAGGAAGGAAGAGAAAGAAAGAGGGATGGAGAGAGAGAGAAAGAAAGAGGAAGGAAGGGAGAGAAGAGGGAGGGAGAAAGAAATAGAGCGAAGGAGAGGAAGAGAAAAAAATTTGTCCAAACTTTTTTTAGGCCCCCCTCCCGCTCAATGTGCCCCAGGGTTTCGTAAATGTAAAAAATGTGCTGCAGCTCAAAAAAGGTTGAAAATCACTGATATATGAGATAGAACGAAAGACAATTGGACAGGGGACGAAAGGCACACTAGTGCACTTATGTACGCCTCTTACTGGCCTCTTAGGAACCTGGAGAGGTTAATCGTGGAGAGTCTAAGGGAGAAATGTTGGGGGTTAGGAGTTGACCACAATTGAGTCTGGTAATGAGTTCCACGCTTGGATAACTCGATTGTTAAAGTCATATTTTTTACAGTCAAGTTTGGAGCGGTTCGTATTAAGTTTGAATCTGTTGCGTGCTCTTGTGTTGTTGCGGTTGAAGCTGAAGTAGTCGTTGACCGGTAGGACATTGCAGCATATGATCTTGTGGGCAATACTCAAATCGTGTTTTAGGCGTCGTAGTTCTAGGCTTTCTAGGATTGTTAGTCTATTTTCGTAGAATATTCTGTTTCGAGTGGAGGAGTGAAGGGCTCTTCTGGTGAAATATCTTTGGACGTTTTCAAGGGTGTTAATGTCCGAGATGTGGTATGGGTTCCAGACAGATGAGCTGTATTCAAGGATGGGTCTAGCAAAGATTTTGTAGGCTCTTGTGACTCTTCCTACCCTGGATTCAGAAGAAAAAGCTTCCCCGAGGAAGGGTTGGAAAAATAGGACAACATAGAGGTGCAGGAGGAGGCAGCATGGAGGGACCCGCAGAGGTAGCTCAGTAGGTTTCTATTGACTTGCATTAAATTCACGAGTTGCAGCTATTGTATCCCGAGTCTTATTATTTTTACCCACATTGTGCCTTTGCATGTATTCCCGGAAGAGCAGCTGCTGAATAGAGTCTGCAGGATTTATGACGTTTTCCTTTTGCCATTTTCCCCCTTTGTCTTCAACTCTCAATTACTTCCTTGCTTGCTATAATTAAAATAAAAAAGACTTTGTACCTTCTTCAGTCATCTCACTGTGAAAGGAAATTAGCTCCTTACACATCCTGGCTGTTTTGTTAAAGCTACGAGAAGAGCAAGAAAGTTGAAACTGTGCAGTTTTTCCTCTCTCATTCTCCTGAATAAAAGTCCAGGTGGAAACTACTGTATTTTTCAGAGTATAAGATACACTTTTCCTCCCCCCTAAAGAGGGCAGAAATGTTGGTGCGTCTTATACACCGAATGCAGCCAATTTTGCTGCCCTGAAGCCTCGCCCCCACTGCAGACAGCTCCTGGATGCAGGGGGAACGGCACAGAGCCTTCTCTGTGGCAAGCCCCGGCCCTCTGGAACCAACTCCCCCCAGAGATTAGAATTGCCCCCACCCTCCTTGCCTTTTGAAAGCTGCTTAAAAACCCACCTCTGCGCCAGGCATGGGGGAACTGAGATACACTTTCCCCCTAGGCCTTTACAATTTTATGCATGGTATGTCTGTATGTATGATTGGTTTTTATATGATGGGTTTTTAACTGGTTTTAGTATTGGATTTTGTTATATACTGTTTTATTGCTGTTGTTAGCCGCCCCGAGTCTGCGGAGAGGGGCGGCATACAAATCCAATAAATAAATAAATAAATAATAAATAAATAAATAAAAACCGGGGCTGTTTTTTGACTATTTTTTTTTCACCAAAATGGGGTGGGGGAAAGGGTCTGGGGAGCCTGCAGAGCACTCCTGGGAACTTAGGGAAGGGAATTGAAAATAAGTCGGAAAGTGTTATTATTGCCTCTGTACAAATCGATGGTGAGACCACCACTTGGGAGTAACTGTGTCACAGTTCTGGTCACCGCACCCTCAAGGAAAGGATATAAGGGGAACTGGAAAAGGTGCAAAACAGGACAACAAGAATGATCAAGGAAATGGAGCCCCTCCCTTATGAAACCCAGGTTGCAATGCCTTGGTCTCTTCAGCCTTGAAAGACGGTGTTTAAGGGGGGACTTGATCGAAGTGTATAAAATCATGCATGGGATAGAAAAGGTGGATAGAGAAAAATTCTTTTCTCTATCACACAATACTAGGACAAGGGGCGGCACTCCCTGAAGCTCATAGGTAAGAAACGTGAGGACAATATCAAGGGTCCTTGGTTTATGGAATTCACTTCCAGAAGAGGTTGTGACAGCTGTCATCCTGGATAGCTTCAAGGCAGAATTAGACAGATTCATGGATGCCAAGTGTATCGGTGGTTATTGAAACGGATGTCCGTGTGCCGCCTCTATGTTGGTTGAGGCAGGCACGGTTCCCTTGAGTACCATTTGTTGGGGTTCAGGGAAAGGGAGAGTTTTGCCTTCTCTTTCTGCTCAAGATCCCCCATGGACAATTGGTGGGCCACTGTGTGACATAGAATGCTGGGACTCAATGGGCTTTGGCCTGATTCAGCCAGGGTTGTTCTTATGTTCTTAACCCTCCTGTTCTGTTTAAAAAAGTTACAAATCTTCTGTTCCCGGGTCACCCCTGACCCGGACCGAAAACTCTTCATTTGCAGTGCTTATGTTTGGTCAATTTGAATACTTTTTTCACTTGGAAAGTAGTCTGAACATTTCTGCCACACATGATATGAAAATGAACTGAAGAAATTAATCCTTATTGGTTTATTTTGCACATAAATATGCCTCCCCCCCGTTTTTGTGAATTTTTTTTAGGTTTATTGATAATTATGCCTGCAAAATACATTCTATTTTACTAAAGTTGGTGTGGGATTGGTAGCTTGAACATTTCTGAACATAATGATATGAAAATTGAACTGGAAAAACTGATGCATATTGGTTTATTTTGTTGATGAAATGCACGCCCCCCCGTTTTTTTTAAATAGTCTTCACTTATGGATAGTTTTGCGTAG
>NC_091951.1:43191217-43288180 GCF_031021105.1 Erythrolamprus reginae | reverse complement strand
ATTGATGTATTGTGCATTGGCAGTTCTGTGTTAGCAAAAACTTCAGAAGAGAAGGATTTAGGGGTAGTGATTTCTGACAGTCTCAAAATGGGTGAGCAGTGTGGTCGGGCAGTAGGAAAAGCAAGTAGGATGCTTGGCTGCATAGCTAAAGGTATAACAAGCAGGAAGAGGGAGATTGTGATCCCCTTATATAGAGATCTGGTGAGACCACATTTGGAATACTGTGTTCAGTTCTGGAGACCTCACCTACAAAAAGATATTGACAAAATTGAACGGGTCCAAAGATGGGCTACAAGAATGGTGGAAGGTCTTAAGCATAAAACGTATCAGGAAAGACTTAATGAACTCAATCTGTATAGTCTGGAGGACAGAAGGAAAAGGAGGGACATGATCGAAACATTTAAATATGTTAAAGGGTTAAATAAGGTCCAGGAGGGAAGTGTTTTTAATAGGAAAGTGAACACAAGAACAAGGGGACACAATCTGAAGTTAGTTGGGGGAAAGATCAAAAGCGACATGAGAAAATATTATTTTACTGAAAGAGTAGTAGATCCTTGGAACAAACTTCCAGCAGACATGGTTGTAAATCCACAGTAACTGAATTTAAACATGCCTGAGATAAACATATATCCATCCTAAGATAAAATACAGGAAATAGTATAAGGGCAGACTAGATGGACCATGAGGTCTTTTTCTGCTGTCAGTCTTCTATGTTTCTAATGTATTTTAATAACAAACAAAATATTTTTCTTTTTTCTTTTTTGGGTACATACACAAAATAATAATAAAGGGAAAATAAAATTATTCATAATAAAACATAAAGAAAAGTTATATTATAAACAGCATTTATTTGGATCAATGAGAAGGATTAAATTGTTTGTGCTGAGATGAAAGATTGTCATAATTTGGTTCCCTGGGTGTTAATTTTAATCTGAGATGCGGTTCCATGTCCAATAGTCTGTTCCTCTTTTTTTTGACTTAATGTCTACAAATGCTGAAAAAGCAACTTCACATAAATATGAAGTTGGAAAAGGCAAGATGTATTTCAGAACGTTTTCTTAAGGCATGCCCCCACCAAACTCTTGCCGTACCCCTGGAGGTGCGCATACCACACTTTGGGAAACACTGCCTTTAACCAAACAAGAAGCTGCAAAACAGAGCACAGCCAGAGACAATGTCCTTCCTGTAAAAACGTACTTCGGCTCCAACCACAACAACATACGAGCACACAACAGATACCGTGTTTCCCCGAAAGTAAGACAGTGTCTTACTTTCTTTTTACCCCCAAAAGCCCCACTACGTCTTACTTTCGGGGTATGTCTTACATTGGAAAAAAATTGAAAGGGTCGCGTTCCCGAAGGCATCTCCCCAGAGTCCAGAAGGGCAGCCGCGGGACAGGAGCCTCGTGAGCCCTTTTCCAAGTTCAAACCTCAGGGCTCCAAGCGGCGTGCACGCGTGGAGCCGCAGACACGTGTCGGGGAAGCGTGTGTCTGGAGGGGAGGAGCCGCTCTGCGCAGTTGGGCAGCCCCACCTGCCTGCCAGAAAGGAGGCGGGGCGAAGGAGGGCGCAGCTCCGGCCGCTCTCTTCGGAGCCGGTCGGCCTTGCTGGCCGCTTGCAGCCGAGCCTCGGCAGGACTCGGTTGCTGGGACGAGCGCCTTCGCTGCAAGCCGCCGCCCGCTTCGGCTCGCTTCGGACCAGCGCCGTCCTTCGCTTTGCCAAGCCGGGGGAAGAGGTGGTGGCGCCGCGGCGAGGCGAAGGCGAGGGGCGCGCGGGGGAGCTTGGAAGCGACGTCATCGGGCTCCCCCCCCCCGGCAATACCCCCGTGTTTCCCCGAAAGTAAGACATATGTCTTACTTTTGGGGTACGGCTTATATTAGCCAACCCCCCCTGAAACCCCCGATACGTCTTACAATCGGGGGTGTCTTACTATCGGGGAAACAGGGTACAAACTTAAACCAACTTGACTGCAGGAAATACAACTTTAGTAACCGAGTGGTTAATGCATGGAACTCACTGCCAGACTCTGTAGTAGCCCCCAAAACTTTACCCTTAGACTATTCACTGTTGACCTCTTCCGATTCCTAAGAGGTCAGTAATGGTACCAATGGTTATCTAGAACACGAAATAACCCAAAAGATGTCTAAGTTCAATCCTACTAACTCAACCTTAATCTCATCTCTTAAATACTTTACTACTCTCATTTCCTACTTCTCACCACCTAATAACAACGACAAGTCACTAACCTCAAGGTCTGCTATTGAAGCAGACAATTTCTTTCCCTACCCCACTTCTTCTTTAGATTTGTTAAGTTATATATGGTAAAGATGATAAATACGGTCAATGGAATATAAACTAAGATTGAAATATGAATAGAAATATTGTAACAATACTAAGGAATACAACTGTTGTGATTCAGCCTGAGGCTCCTCGGGGGACCGGCTGGATCTCTGCCGGATCCATGCCCAGAGGAGAGGAGGACAGTGAACAGGAGGGGGGAGGACCAGGCAGACGGGGGAGAGGAACGTCAGGAAGAGGAGGGAGAGCAGCCTGAGACCCCCGGGGGGGGGCCCTCTCCCCAGCTAGTAGCCTGGATTCATTGGATGAAGACGCACAGGCTATAATAGACATGAGGCAGCGACGAGCAGCTCAAAGACAGGGCCAATTAGAAAGGTATTTCCATCCCTGAATTGGCAACAGCTGGGTTTGGGTGTGGTTCTCCTCAGCAGGGTTGAAAAGGCAGGCCCGCCCTTACAGTCTTGTGGAGAGTTATCAACTGGGAGTCCCTGTGACCTTGCTTCGATTCTTGGCGTCTCTGATCTTGGCTTGTGGACTAGAAGTCTGGAAGACTTGGGGGAGGCGTGGGTTTTATTATCTCCAGCGTTGTTTTTGCCAGCAAGAATCCTGTTTTATTGCCTGGCCTTCGTGAAACCTCTGTGAAGCTTCATCGTGTTCCTGTCTGTAAGAACAGTTTTTGTTACCTGTGTTTGCTTTGAATTATATAAACTGCCTTTGCTTTTTACCAGTGTGTCTGGCTACTCTTTTTGGTTGGTGTTGGCGTCTGGGGGGACCCAGACAGAACAACAACTGACCTCTGTAAATCTTCGTAAACTCACCTTAAACTTATTACATTTGTACTCTTCCTTCCCCTCCCCCCCTTTTTCGATTTTGTACTCCCTTCCGCCCCTTCCCCTTTTATAAAACTAATAAATTATATTTTTTTAAAGGGGGGGCGTGCATGTTGTATCTTTGTACGCTACCAATTCGTACTTGACGAAAGCAAACAAACAGATAAATAAATGAATAAAATCAGCGATCCCAAACATGAGCACTTAACACACCCAAAACTCAAGTCATCCAATGTAACGAACGAATGGGCAGACGATTCTGATCACAAAAAAGGGATGTATTTAGCGAAAGCAGAGGAGAGAAACCAAGGTGATTAGGGGACTGGAGGCTAAAATTAACGCTGAAGGGTTACAGGAACAGGGCATGGATAGTCTAGTGAAGAGAAGGATCAGGGGAGACATGATAGCCGTGTCCTCCAATATTTGAAGGGCTGCCACAGAGAAGAGGGGGTCAACCTATTTTCCAAGGCACCTGAAGGCCAGACAAGGAACAATGGATAGAAAATGATCAAGGAGAGATTCAACCTAGAAATAAGGAGAGATTTTCTGGCAGTGAGAACTATCAACCAATGGAGCAGCTTTGCCTTTGGAAGTTGTGGGAGGTTAATCACTGGAGACTTTCAAGAGGAGGTTGGATTCCCCTCTGTCAAAAATGGTGTATGGTGTCCTATACTAGGACTAGATGACTTACAAGGTCCCTTCCAACTCTGTAAATCTGTTAAAACTGCTTGCAGCAGGGACAGGCTGTGTAAAGGATGATGGGGCACAGCAGACCAGCATCTACTTGTTTCTCCTTCCTTCCTTCCTTCCTTCCTTCCTTCCTTCCTTCCTTCCTTCCTTCCTTCCTTCCTTCCTTCCCACCCTTTCATCTCTTCTGCCCACCCTGTCCCCTTCCTACAATCCTTTCTCCATATTTTCTCTTTTCATTCCTCCCCTTTTTCCCTTCTCCCTTTCTCTATCCTTCTCCATCTCTTCTCTGCCTCCCGCCCTCCTTTCTTCCTTCTCTACCTCTTCTGCTTTCCATTCTCCCTCCTTCTCTTCCTACTCCATCACATCTCCTCTCCTCTTTCCTTCTGCCACCCACCCTTTCATATTTTCTATTTTCTTTCCTTCCTTCCTTCTCCCCCTTCCTTTCCTTCCTTCCTTCTCCTTTCTTTCTTCCTTCTCCACCTCTTCTCCCTTTCTCCTTCCCTCCTTCTCTTCCTAATCCATCACATCTCCCCTTCTCCCATCCTTCTGCCATCCAACTTTCATATTTTCCATCCTTTCCTTTCCTTCCTTCCTTCTTTCCTTCCTTCCATCATTTCTTCCTCCTTCCCTCTTTCTTCCTTCTCCACCTCTTCTCCCTTCCTTCCTTCCTTCCTTCCTTCCTTCCCAAATAAAGAGGGTGGGCTCTTATCAGTTAGACTAAATCAGTCTAACACATTTTACTAAAAGGAAACATTTATGAACATCAAACAATCAAGGAGAAAACAATAGCCTAATTAAGGAACTACTGAAGAGAAAACTGCACCCCCATCAATAATGGCAGGCGAAGCTATTGCATGTTAACAAGGAGCCAACCCACACCTCAGCACTGACAACATTATCTAGTTGGGTAATGAAATGTCGGCAAGAAAACATGCAAACCTAGAGAGCACCCGATTCATCACAAGAGTATCTTTCTCCTTGGTGTCCTGAAGTCCTGACCCGTTGGTCATGCAAAGCCTCCTTCTTAAATTTGACCTACAGTCTTATATCTTCCATGATCGTCTGATTTAGCTGAATGGAATGGAATGGAATTTATTTATTTACTTATTTACTTATTTACTTATTTACTTACTTACTTACTTACTTACTTACTTACCTACTTATTTATTTCAATACAAATTGAAAGTTAAAGAGAATAAAAACATGCAGTAGTAAATATCAGGGAAAGGATAGAAGAAAAGATATGAGAATAGAATACTGTACGTCAATGAAGAGTAGAGGAAAGGATATATGAATGGGAGAAAAGATATATAAAATATAGAATCGAATAGAATAGAATACTTTATTGGCCCAGTGTGATTGGACACACAAGGAATTTGTCTTTGGCGCAGATGCTCTCAGTGTACATAAAAGAAAAGATACATGTCAAGAATCAGGAGGCACAGCACTTAATGATTGTCAGAGGGGTCAAATAAGCAATCAGGAAACAATCAATATCAATAGAAATCTTAAGGATTCAAGCAACAAGTGACAGTCATAGAGTCATAAGTGGGAGGAGATGGGTGATAGGAATGATGAGAAAAAAACTAGTAGTAATTTAAAGCCGCATATCGTTATATTTTAAATAGCATATATCCAAATTTAGCTATGAGCTGTGCATGCAGTTATTTTATCTGATCTGAAATTCCCATCTAACTTCTTCCTCGATAACCCCAGATTCTAATTTTGGAATTGGGGGGAAGGGGGGAGAGAGAGAATCGGTCGTTTTCATAGACTTCTTCTCCGATTGCATCATTTCATACAATTCTACCCTGCCCCAATGCTTATCTGTTCCCTTAAGAAACCATCTTATTCCCTCGGAGAACAGCTCCTTCAGTCTCTTGATTATTCTGGTAGTTCTTTTTTTTTTTTTAACAATTTTTTTATTATTTTTCATAAAACAGACATACAGACGTACAAACATTAAACATAAAATGGGGATGTATTTCCCCGCTTCTTTTGAAAGTATACATTCAAATAGAAAAAAGAATACATAATCAAACATTTGTTAAATGTTAAAAAGTCTAGTAAAAAATTTTCAAATCTTAAATGCAATACAGTATTAGTACGGTATAAGTAAAAATGCTTAATATGTTATTTATGTGTAATATATTCATCTAATCAAACATTCAAACAAATCTCGATTACTAAACATACATAAAACAAAATTTTTAATATATCGCTTATGAGTAAACTACTATATCAAAATCATCAACAAATACATCTAATATTGTTATTACCTAAATAAAAACAGGTCTATCTCTTATTTTTTCTTATCTAACCATTTATATATGTTGTTCCATGTTTCATAAAATTTTGTATCTTCTTGATCGTTTAATCGTCTTGTCATCATATCCATTTCGGCGCAATCTAATATTTTAGCTATAACTTCTTCTTTCTTGGGGATTTCCTCCCCCTTCCAGTTTTGCGCATATATTATTCTAGCCGCAGTTAATATGTGTATGATTAAGTAAAGAGTTTCCTTCTTATAAGTCTGATTAGTAATTCCTAATAAGTAAAATTCCGGGGTGTTATCTATGTCATATTTTAATATTTCTTTTAATATCTTCTCAATCATCTTCCAATAAGTTTTAGCTTTGCTACATGTCCACCATTGATGGTAATAAGTTCCTATATCCTTCTTGCATTTCCAACACAGTGGGGATGTTTTAGGAAACATTTTAGCTATCCTGTTTGGTGGAAGGTGCCATCTATAAAACATTTTAATTTGGTTTTCTTTTAATGAAACTGACTTGGTCATTTTCCAATTATTAATCCAGACTTTTTCCCAAGTATCTATATCTATTTCCTTACCTATATTTCTGCACCATCTTATCATGGTATCTTTTAGATCAACTCTATATTTTTGTGAGCGATAAGAAATTTATATATTTTCCCTATCATTTTTACTGAATTATTAATAATTAAATGACTTAGCAAATTCTTACTTTTATTAAAAGTGTAAAGAGTTATATCCTTCTGGTATCTGGATCGAATCTGGGCATAATGCCACCAATCTATTATTATCCCTTCTTCTTGTAGTTTATTCCTAGGCTTTAGCTTCATCTGATCATTTAATAATTCTTTATATCTATAAAATATTTTCGTGTCTTTTATAGATTTTGGATGTGTTATTGCTTCTAGGGGGGCTATCCATTCTGGAACATTTAAGAAGTGATTTTTCTTTATGTCCTTCCCAAACCTCTAGTAAGTACTTCCTTAATGTGTGTCTTTTAAAATATGAGTGATTTTTTCCCTTGTCATACCATATAAATGCATGCCAACCCAGCATAAGATCATGTCCTTCTAAATTTAATATTCTTTTATTCTCTAAAGTTATCCAATCTTTAATCCATGTTAAAGCGGCGGCCTGATAATGTAATTTCCAGTTTGGAAGACCAAATCCTCCTCTTTCTTTAATGTCTTCCAAACAGTTTATTTTTATCCTTGCTTTTTTCCCTTGCCATATAAATTTTTTAACTAAGTTTGTCAAAGTTTTAAAGAAAGTTCCCCCTGGGTTTATTGGAATTACCTGAAAGAGAAATAAAACCTTAGGCAGAATATTCATCTTGATTGTGGCAATTCTTCCTAAAAATGATATTTTCAGGTTATTCCATGTTTCTAAATCTTTTTTAATTTCTGATAATAATTTTATGTAATTATCATTTTTTAAAGTTATTGTTTTCGCTGTTAAATTTATTCCTAAATATTTTACTTTCTTTACGGTTTTTATTCCAGAAATATTTTCTAATTTAGTTTCTTGTATTTTATTCATATTTTTGGTTAAGAAAGAAGTTTTGCTTTTATTTATCTTTAAACCTGCTACCTTTCCGTATTGTTCAATAGTTTGCAATAAAGAAGGAACAGTTGTTATCGGTTCTTCAATTATAAACGTTAAGTCATCTGCAAAAGCTTGGAGTTTGTAAGTTTCGTCTCCTATAGTTAAACCTTTTATTTCGGAATCCGCTCTTATTTTAATTAATAAAGTTTCAAGTGTCATAATAAATAACAATGGTGATATAGGACATCCTTGACGAACTCCCTTGTTTATATCAAGTGCTTGTAATTGGTTATTATTTAATATTATTTTAGTCGTTTGTTTTGAGTATATAGTATCTATTAAATTAACAAATTTTGAGCCAAATCTCATTTTGTTTAATTGCATTTTTATAAATGTCCAGTTAACGTTGTCAAAGGCCTTTTGAGCATCTAAGAACATTAAGGATGCTGTCTTATCTGGGTGTTGTTCATAGTATTCTAATGTGTTTATTACTGTTCTAAGGTTATTTTTAATTTGTCGCCCTGGTAGAAATCCATTTTGGTCTTGATGTATTATTCCATTTATAATTCTTTTAAGTCTATCTGCATAAATGGCAATAAATATTTTATAATCTACATTTAATAAAGATATGGGTCTATAATTTTTGATTTTTAGTGGGTCAGTGCCGGATTTGTGTATTAAAGTTGTCAGCGATTCTGACCAAGATTTCGGAATTTTACCCTCAAGTCTACATAAATTAAAAATTTCTAACATATAGTTTCTTACTATTTCATTGTCTATCTTATACCATTCTGCCGGTATAGCATCCGGACCAGTGGCCTTATTGTTTTTCTGTTTTTTAATTATAGTTAGGAGTTCTTCCATTGTTATTGGACCATCCAACATAGTCTGTTGATCTTCTGTTATTTGTGGTAATTTTGAAGCCTGTAAGTAATTAAAAACCTCATCTTCACTAACATTGTCTTTGGCATAAAGATCTTTATAAAAATTATAAACAATGTCCGCCTTTCCTTCTGTATCATATTTTATTGTACCATCTTTGTCTTCTAATTTTTTTATCAATTTGGATTGACTCTGCTTTCTAAGTTTATATGCTAACCATCTGCCTGGTTTATTTGCATGTTCAAAATAATGTTGTTTTGCTCTTTTAATTTTTTCAGTTATTTGATTTTGTTCTATAATTCTAATTTTATGTTTAATTACATTTATTTCTGTTTTAAAGTCTCTGTTCTTGGTGTGTTGCTGCGATGCAAATTCCAATTGTTTTAATTCATTTATTAATTGTACATACTTTAATTTATTTTCCTTATTGTATTTTGCTGTATAAGATATTGTTAACCCTCTTATATAAGCTTTGAGTGTATCCCATATATTCTGTGGAGTGGTGTCTGGGGTTTTATTAATCTCAAGAAATATTTTTAATTCCTTTTCGATCCAATCTTTATATTTCTTATCCTTTAGTATATTTCTATTCATCCGCCAAATATTCTGTTTGTTGTTCCTTCTTATATAAACCACTATTGGGTTGTGGTCAGCCCATGTATTAACATCTATCTCTACTTCCCTTATTTCTTCTGCAACCATTTTTGATGTCCATACCATGTCTATTCTTGTCCAGATTTTGTGGGGATTAGAATAAAACGTAAATTGTCTTTTATGGGGGTATCTTTCCCTCCATATATCATTTAGCAATAATTCTGTTTTCATTTTTTGGAAAGTACTAGGTAGTAGATTTCTTTTTGTTTTTTTCCTTTTATTATGACTCCCTCCCCCTGAATGGTCTAATTGCCTATTCACAATAGCATTAAAATCACCTATTATTAATACATTCTCAATAGCTAAATCTATTATTATTTGATGTAAATTTTTATAAAATGTCATTTGGTCTTCATTGGGAGCATAAATAGAAACAACCACTATAGGTCTAGGTTCAATATCAACTTGTACAATCAATATTCTACCATCATTATCCTTATATATCTGTTTGGAATTTATAGAATTCTCTACATACATCACCACACCTCTTTTTTTTTTATCTGCTAATGCAGCATACATTTTTCCAATTTTGGGATTCAACAATAATTTTTGGTTATCTTTTTTGAT
The DNA here is from genome assembly GCF_031021105.1 of Erythrolamprus reginae. Taxonomy (NCBI): domain Eukaryota; kingdom Metazoa; phylum Chordata; class Lepidosauria; order Squamata; family Dipsadidae; genus Erythrolamprus; species Erythrolamprus reginae. The sequence goes on along the minus strand of NC_091951.1, from coordinate 43,278,442 downwards.
ATGTACTTCTTGTAATATTGCAATTTGAGCATTTTGATTTCTGATTTTAGAAAAGATTTGTTTCCTTTTCCTTGGTTCATTAAGTCCGTTAACGTTTACCGAAAAGATCTTTAGATCTTTAGTTGTTGTCATTTAGTGGGTTTTTTGGTTTCTCGCTGAGGCTGAACTCTTCTTATAGCACCTTGGTCCTGCTCTATTACTTGAGCTGTGGCCCCCAATAGTTCTTCTTGTTGGATTGCTAGTATCTCCCCTGGTTGCTGTTGTGCTGATTGTTGTTGAGCCTCTTGTTGTTTATCTGAAAAGTCCATGTGGCTGATGCCACTATTTTCAAAGAAATACCTAGCTTGTTCTACATTTTCCAGCTTGTATCTTGTAGAACGCCATGTCAGAGAAAGACCTTGTGGGATTAACCAACGATAGGTTATATTTTCTTTGATCAAAATTCTGGTAAGAAACTGGTAATCTCTTCTGCTCTCTCTGACACTTCTTGGAACTTGTTTTAATATTTTTATTTCCACTCCTTGATGTTGGAGTTTAGAGTTTCTTGCCCAATGGAGTATGTCATCTCGCAAGGTTTTCCTGGTGAATTTGATATGAATCTCTCTTGGAAGATTGTGGCGACGGATGTAACTATTCGAAGTCCTGTAAACTTCATCGATTTCTTTCACTAGCGCAGCAGGATCCTCCTGGAGTATTCCTCCAATCGTTTCCGCCATAGTCATTTTTAAATCTTCATCTTTTTCCTCTTTCATGTTCTGAAATCGTAGTCCATACGAAGCACGTTGCATCTCCAGCTGAATAATTGATTCATCATGTCTTCTGTGTCTTGCATCAGCTCTCCCTTCGAGATAATCAATTCTTTTTGCGTTTTTGTCGGATTTCTCTTCAACCTTTTTCACTCGATCATCACTTTCTTGTAGTGTTTGTTGGATCACCTTTATCTGGTCTTTCACCTCGCCCATATCAACTTTCAGTTGGGCCATCTCCTTTTTAAATTCTGCCAAGTCTGCTTTTATAGCTTCCCTTTGTTGTGTTGCATCCTCTTTTATAGCCTCTCTTTGTTGGGTGGCATTCTCTAGAGATTTAAAGATAAAGTCCTGCATATTGTTTAAAGTTTCTTGTAATGTTGCAAAGTTGGGCTGCGTTGTTTTGTCTTTTTCTTTATCCTTGGAAGACATAGCTGAGGCCTGGTGCGTCGGGGAAGGACGTGGGGACACTTGTGGAGAAGAGATTGTTGCAGTAGGTTGTTTTTTGACTGTTTTAACAACGGTTGAAGAAGTTGACATTATCAATTTTGAATCCGCTGTTTAAAATTTGAATTAATTTAAATCAATCTAAATTTATATATAGTGAAAAGGAGAAAATTTCTATAAATTCCAAATCTATTCAATCTGTTTTATTAGCGGTTACGCTTAAATTATAACTATTCAATTATCAAGAAAATTCAAAATTCAAAATCCAATATATATTGTTATTAATTATTTTAAAAATTTAAAAATTTAAAGATATAATAACTCAGGAAACAAATATAAAACTTTTAGGAATAGAAAACCAGTAAAAGTTAAAAATAAATGGTCTAATAAAAAGACAAAATAAATGACAGCAAAGAAAGAGTAATAACTATTTTAAAAAGGGAGACTTTGAAAAAGTAGAAAGAAAAAAAAGGAAGAGAAAAAAGACTTAATAAGGCAGCAAGAAGAGGGAGAAAAAGGGAGAGAGAAAAAAGAAATGGGGAGTATTTAAATTCAAATAATTAGAATAGAGCAGGAAACCAAGGTTTGCTAACAATGCATAGTCTTCAATTCAAACTTCTTTTAGAAGTAGGAATAAAAAGAAGGAAAATCAGAAGGAGAACAAAAAAAGAGTTAATTAATCAAAAAGAAAACACAATATGTATAGTTATGTTCTTCTTATAAATCAGGAAATTATATTAGATGAATAAAGAGTGTGAATCCCAATGTCAGAAAATACAATTGTACTTAATCCCAATTGCAGGTCTCACGAAAGGAAAAAAAAAGTCAAATTAATAATTTTCTTGTAGTTAAAATGGAGTCTATGTTCTTTTCCAAATTCAAGACAAAGGCAAAAAAAATAGATCCCAAGATGGAGTCAGGTTAGAAGTCAGAAGTTCATATGATCAGGCAGATGTGAAAAGGTTCTCAGAAGAAAAAATAATCCCAAGGGAAAAAAAAGCAATCAGCAAGTAATCCAAAGTAGTTCAAAGGCAATCAGCAAGTAATCCAAGTAGGTTAATCCAAAGGTAAATATTCCAAAGGAAAGGTATCAGTTCCTTCTATTTCCCATTTATTTTCAAGTTGTTATATAATGTTATTATGTTGCAAAGACAACAGGATGAGAAAAAAAAATAAGGCAACAAAGTTATATTCCTCCGCTGTTAAGATGTCAGCCCGGAACACAGTGTTTTGACAGACTATAAAAAAGAAATTTTAGTCATCTTTACTAATTTCTTTTAAGCATTGAAATCTTCTAAATAGTCATTTCCAATTCAAGATCTTTTATTAAAGCATAGGGTAAAAAAAATGTTTTATAGATTCCAAAATTCAAATACAAAATGGAAACAATGAAAATGAGAGAATTTAGTCTCGGCTGTTATTTGCGGATGAGACTCAGAAAAAAAAAACTTTCACTTTCGCCTCGTTAAAGAAAGCTTTCCCTTGAGGCTTGCGAACGATCAAATCTTCAGATTTTGGTCTTGAAACAAAGAGGAAATTTTTTACCTTGAGTCCTTTATCGCAGAGGTCCCCAACCGCCGGTCCGCGGACCGGGACCGGGCCGTTGGGGTTTTCCAGCCGGTCCGCGGCGTCGGAGACCCAAAGCCCATGTGGAGGAAGACGGAGCCAAGCGGGGCCACCCGGAGACCTTTTCCCGTCTTCTTCTCCTCGCTCGCTCCCCTCATAGCCAGCAGCCCCGCTCGCGGGGGGATGCCCGTTCGTAGCTACCAGCCCGCCAAGCGTCGAGGGGGCTTCCGAGGCTGAAGGGAAGAGCCGGAATGCCCTTCCCGGGTTTAGATTGCTTGCTGTTGGGGGAAACGGAGGAGGCGGCGGCGGCGGTGGGGCGCGATCGCCTACTTTCTGGAGCGAGGAGAAAAGAACCGCCGCCTCCTCCGTTTTCCCCAACAGCAAGCAATCTAAACCCGGGAAGGGCATTCCGGCTCTTCCCTTCAGCCTCGGAAGCCCCCTCGACGCTTGGCGGGCTGGTAGCTACGAACGGGCATCCCCCCGCGAGCGGGGCTGCTGGCTGTGAGGGGAGCGAGCGAGGAGAAGAAGACGGGAAAAGGTCTCCGGGTGGCCCCGCTTGGCTCCGTCTTCCTCCACGCAGGATGGGCTTTGGGTCTCCGACGCCCTCGCCCGTTCCCTCAGGAGCGATGAGTGGGACGTCTTCTTCTCCTCGCTCGCTCCCCTCATAACCATCCCTCCAGCGTCGAGGGGGCTTCCGAGGCTGAAGGGAAGAGCCGGAATGCCCTTCCCGGGTTTAGATTGCTTGCTGTTGGGGAAAACGGAGGAGGCGGCGGCGGCGGTGGGGCGCGATCGCCTACTTTCTGGAGCGAGGAGAAAAGAACCGCCGCCTCCTCCGTTTTCCCCAACAGCAAGCAATCTAAACCCGGGAAGGGCATTCCGGCTCTTCCCTTCAGCCTCGGAAGCCCCCTCGACGCTGGAGGGATGGTTATGAGGGGAGCGAGCGAGGAGAAGAAGACGTCCCACTCATCGCTCCTGAGGGAACGGGCGAGGGGCGTCGGAGACCCAAAGCCCATCCTGCGTGGAGGAAGACGGAGCCAAGCGGGGCCACCCGGAGACCTTTTCCCGTCTTCTTCTCCTCGCTCGCTCCCCACATAGCCAGCAGCCCCGCTCGCGGGGGGATGCCCGTTCGTAGCTACCAGCCCGCCAAGCGTCGAGGGGGCTTCCGAGGCTGAAGGGAAGAGCCGGAATGCCCTTCCCGGGTTTAGATTGCTTGCTGTTGGGGGAAACGGAGGAGGCGGCGGCGGCGGTGGGGCGCGATCGCCTACTTTCTGGAGCGAGGAGAAAAGAACCGCCGCCTCCTCCGTTTTCCCCAACAGCAAGCAATCTAAACCCGGGAAGGGCATTCCGGCTCTTCCCTTCAGCCTCGGAAGCCCCCTCGACGCTGGAGGGATGGTTATGAGGGGAGCGAGCGAGGAGAAGAAGACGTCCCACTCATCGCTCCTGAGGGAACGGGCGAGGGCGTCGGAGACCCAAAGCCCATCCTGCGTGGAGGAAGACGGAGCCAAGCGGGGCCACCCGGAGACCTTTTCCCGTCTTCTTCTCCTCGCTCGCTCCCCTCATAGCCAGCAGCCCCGCTCGCGGGGGGATGCCCGTTCGTAGCTACCAGCCCGCCAAGCGTCGAGGGGGCTTCCGAGGCTGAAGGGAAGAGCCGGAATGCCCTTCCCGGGTTTAGATTGCTTGCTGTTGGGGAAAACGGAGGAGGCGGCGGCGGCGGTGGGGCGCGATCGCCTACTTTCTGGAGCGAGGAGAAAAGAACCGCCGCCTCCTCCGTTTTCCCCAACAGCAAGCAATCTAAACCCGGGAAAGGCATTCCGGCTCTTCCCTTCAGCCTCGGAAGCCCCCTCGACGCTTGGCGGGCTGGTAGCTACGAACGGGCATCCCCCCGCGAGCGGGGCTGCTGGCTGTGAGGGGAGCGAGCGAGGAGAAGAAGACGGGAAAAGGTCTCCGGGTGGCCCCGCTTGGCTCCGTCTCCCTCCACACAGGATGGGCTTTGGGTCTCCGACGCCCTCGCCCGTTCCCTCAGGAGCGATGAGTGGGACGTCTTCTTCTCCTCGCTCGCTCCCCTCATAACCATCCCTCCAGCGTCGAGGGGGCTTCTGAGGCTGAAGGGAAGCGCCGGAATGCCCTTCCCGCGTTTAGATTGCTTGCCGTTGGGGGAAACGGAGGAGGCGGCGGCGGTGGGGCGCGATCGCCAAGTTTCTGGAGCAGATAGGCTTTGAGTTTTTGGCTGGGGGGGGAGAAGTAGGACCTTCCTAAGTTCCCCCCCCCAGTCAAAATCACAAAGCCAGGCAGCCCCCAGCCGCCAAAGGAGCCTCCTCATTCTCCCTGCCCTGTGGAGAAGTGTGGAGGGCTGCGTCACTAAGCTCCACCCCTCCATAACCCCACCCCCATATGACCAAAGCCCCCCCCACCGGGCCGTAGAAAACTCGTCTAACTTAAAGCCGGTCCCTGGTGCTAAAAAGGTTGGGGACCTCTGCTTTATCGGATGTATTCTTTTTCAGTTAGTTAAATGTAGAACTTTCAATTTAGAGCTTTTTCTCAGCTTCCCGCTGGGTGAGGGGAGAAAGCACTGGCCGGTCCTCTCAGGCGAAGAGGATCGGTTCTCCCGTCTTCGAAGCTGCGGGGCGAACCGCTGCCTCTGGAGTCTCAGCGATGGCTCCTCGGGCAGAGGGGAGCCCCCTGTTCTGGGATCGGGCCATCCGAGCCCGATCCGATCGCAAATGCGACCTTCGAAGGGGGTAGAAGGGATCACTTGGCAGAGCCCTGCCAAGGATGTCCCGCCGCGATCACCGCCAAACCGGAAGCCCCCTATTCTGGGCAGACGATTCTGATCACAAAAAAGGGATGTATTTAGCGAAAGCAGAGGAGAGAAACCAAGGTGATTAGGGGACTGGAGGCTAAAATTAACGCTGAAGGGTTACAGGAACAGGGCATGGATAGTCTAGTGAAGAGAAGGATCAGGGGAGACATGATAGCCGTGTCCTCCAATATTTGAAGGGCTGCCACAGAGAAGAGGGGGTCAACCTATTTTCCAAGGCACCTGAAGGCCAGACAAGGAACAATGGATAGAAAATGATCAAGGAGAGATTCAACCTAGAAATAAGGAGAGATTTTCTGGCAGTGAGAACTATCAACCAATGGAGCAGCTTTGCCTTTGGAAGTTGTGGGAGGTTAATCACTGGAGACTTTCAAGAGGAGGTTGGATTCCCCTCTGTCAAAAATGGTGTATGGTGTCCTATACTAGGACTAGATGACTTACAAGGTCCCTTCCAACTCTGTAAATCTGTTAAAACTGCTTGCAGCAGGGACAGGCTGTGTAAAGGATGATGGGGCACAGCAGACCAGCATCTACTTGTTTCTCCTTCCTTCCTTCCTTCCTTCCTTCCCACCCTTTCATCTCTTCTCCCACCCTGTCCCCTTCCTACATCCTTTCTCCATATTTTCTCTTTTCCTTCCTCCCCTTTTTCCCTTCTCCCTTTCTCTATCCTTCTCCATCTCTTCTCTGCCTCCCGCCCTCCTTTCTTCCTTCTCTACCTCTTCTGCCTTCCATTCTCCCTCCTTCTCTTCCTACTCCATCACATCTCCTCTCCTCTTTCCTTCTGCCACCCACCCTTTCATATTTTCTATTTTCTTTCCTTCCTTCCTTCTCCCCCTTCCTTTCCTTCCTTCCTTTCTCCTTTCTTTCTTCCTTCTCCACCTCTTCTCCCTTTCTCCTTCCCTCCTTCTCTTCCTAATCCATCACATCTCCCCTTCTCCCATCCTTCTGCCATCCAACTTTCATATTTTCCATCCTTTCCTTTCCTTCCTTCCTTCTTTCCTTCCTTCCATCATTTCTTCCTCCTTCCCTCTTTCTTCCTTCTCCACCTCTTCTCCCTTCCTTCCTTCCTTCCTTCCTTCCCAAATAAAGAGGGTGGGCTCTTATCAGTTAGACTAAATCAGTCTAACACATTTTACTAAAAGGAAACATTTATGAACATCAAACAATCAAGGAGAAAACAATAGCCTAATTAAGGAACTACTGAAGAGAAAACTGCACCCCCATCAATAATGGCAGGCGAAGCTATTGCATGTTAACAAGGAGCCAACCCACACCTCAGCACTGACAACATTATCTAGTTGGGTAATGAAATGTCGGCAAGAAAACATGCAAACCTAGAGAGCACCCGATTCATCACAAGAGTATCTTTCTCCTTGGTGTCCTGAAGTCCTGACCCGTTGGTCATGCAAAGCCTCCTTCTTAAATTTGACCTACAGTCTTATATCTTCCATGATCGTCTGATTTAGCTGAATGGAATGGAATGGAATTTATTTATTTACTTATTTACTTATTTACTTATTTACTTACTTACTTACTTACTTACTTACCTACTTATTTATTTCAATACAAATTGAAAGTTAAAGAGAATAAAAACATGCAGTAGTAAATATCAGGGAAAGGATAGAAGAAAAGATATGAGAATAGAATACTGTACGTCAATGAAGAGTAGAGGAAAGGATATATGAATGGGAGAAAAGATATATAAAATATAGAATCGAATAGAATAGAATACTTTATTGGCCCAGTGTGATTGGACACACAAGGAATTTGTCTTTGGCGCAGATGCTCTCAGTGTACATAAAAGAAAAGATACATGTCAAGAATCAGGAGGCACAGCACTTAATGATTGTCAGAGGGGTCAAATAAGCAATCAGGAAACAATCAATATCAATAGAAATCTTAAGGATTCAAGCAACAAGTGACAGTCATAGAGTCATAAGTGGGAGGAGATGGGTGATAGGAATGATGAGAAAAAAACTAGTAGTAATTTAAAGCCGCATATCGTTATATTTTAAATAGCATATATCCAAATTTAGCTATGAGCTGTGCATGCAGTTATTTTATCTGATCTGAAATTCCCATCTAACTTCTTCCTCGATAACCCCAGATTCTAATTTTGGAATTGGGGGGAAGGGGGGAGAGAGAGAATCGGTCGTTTTCATAGACTTCTTCTCCGATTGCATCATTTCATACAATTCTACCCTGCCCCAATGCTTATCTGTTCCCTTAAGAAACCATCTTATTCCCTCGGAGAACAGCTCCTTCAGTCTCTTGATTATTCTGGTAGTTCTTTTGAGTTGCTTCAACATTACCATATCCTGTTTGAAAAAAGAATGACCAGAATGCTAAATTCAAGAGAAACCACATTAAACCATTTCCCCCCATTTCCATTCAATCATTTATTTATTTATTTATTTATTTTTATTTATTTTGTCCAATACAAATTGAAAGTTAAGGAGAATAAAAACGTGTAGTAGTAAATATCAGGGAAGGGACAGAAGAAGAGATATGAGAATAGAATACATCAATGAAGAGTAGAGGAAAGGATATATGGATGGGAGAAAAGATATATAAAATATAGGAGAGACAATTGGACAGGGGATGGAAGGCACACTAGTCAACAACTACTTCAGCTTCAACCACAATACTGTAACACAAGAACACGCAACAGGTTCAAACTTAATATCAACCGCTCCAAACTTGACTGTAAAAAATATGGCTTTAGCAATCGAGTTGTTGAAGCGTGGAACTCATTACCAGACCCCGTGGTGTCAACCCCCAACCCCCAACATTTTACCCTTAGACTATCCACGGTTGACCTCTCCAGAATCCTAACAAGTCAGTAAGGGGCGTACATAAGCGCACTAGAGTGCCTTCCGTCCCCTGTCCTATAGTCTCTCCTATATCTTGTATTTCTTCTCTACAATATTCTCTATAACCTTCATTGTGTATTATTGTGTATTGGACAAAATAAAGAAATAAAATAAATAAATACTTTAGGAGATTTATTTTATTTTATTTATTTATTGGATTTGTATGCCGCCCCTCTCCGTGGACTCGTGGCGGCTCACAACATGTCAATAAAACAATATACAAATTACAATTGGATCCACTTAATATAGGTAATTAGCTAAAAAACATTATAAAAACTAAATTTTCAAAATCATTCATTCAGTATATAACTAAACACAGTAAAAATTCAGTGTCCAGAGGCTGGGATCTAATGACCCTAAGCCTGGCGGCATAAATAGGTTTTCAAGTTCTTTCGAAAGGCGAGAAGGGTTGGGATAGTGCGAATCTCTGGGAGGAGCTGATACCATAGGGTCGGGGCCCCCACAGAGAAGGCTCTTCCCCTAGGCCCTGCCAAGATTGTCTAGTTGATGGGACCTGGAGAAGGCCAACACTGTGGGACCTAACTGGATGCTGGGATTCATGCGGCAGAAGGTGGCCCCATAGGTAATCTGGTGCAAAGATTGCTATTTCTGAGATTCTTTCTCTAACAATTTCCTGCAAGATATGCAGGGGGTTTTCCCCTTCTTCACTGCAACTACACAACCAGGTTCATGTAGGATGCTTGGCTGCATATCTAGAGGTATAACAAGCAGGAAGAGGGAGATTATGATCCCGCTATATAGAGCACTGGTGAGACCACATTTGGAATACTATGTTCAGTTCTGGAGACCTCACCTACAAAAAGATATTGACAAAATTGAACGGGTCCAAAGACGGGCTACAAGAATGGTGGAAGGTCTTAAGCATATAACGCATCAGGAAAGACTTCATGAACTCAATCTGTATAGTCTGGAGGATAGAAGGAAAAGGGGGGACATGATCGAAACATTTAAATATGTTAAAGGGTTAGATAAGGTCCAGGAGGGAAGTGTTTTTAATAGGAAAGTGAACACAAGAACAAGGGGACACAATCTGAAGTTAGTTGGGGGAAAGATCAAAAGCAACGTGAGAAAATATTATTTTACTGAAAGAGTAGTAGATCCTTGGAACAAACTTCCAGCAGACGTGGTTGGTAAATCCACAGTAACTGAATTTAAACATGCTACCCCCCTGACTGATTTGTTTAACCAATCCTTGTTAACAGGAGAAGTTCCTGAGGATTGGAGAATGGCCAGTGTTGTGTCTATTCACAAGAAGGGCAGTAGAGAAGAAGCTGGTAACTACAGGCCAGTTAGCTTGACATCAGTTGTAGTTAAAATGATGGAGACTCTACTCAAAAAGAGGATAAATCAGCACCTAAAAAACAATAACTTATTGGACCCAAATCAGCATGGCTTTACTGAAGGCAAATCATGTCAGACTAATCTCATTGATTTCTTTGACTATGTCACAAAGGTGTTGGATGAAGGTGGTGCCGTGGATATTGCCTACCTGGACTTCAGCAAAGCCTTTGATATGGTTCCACATAAAGAGCTGATAGATAAATTAGTGAAGATTGGACTTAATCCCTGGATAGTTCAATGGATTTGCAGCTGGCTGAAGCATAGACATCAGAGAGTTATTGTTAATGGCGAGTATTCTGAGCAGAGTCAGGTTACAAGTGGTGTGCCACAAGGGTCTGTTCTGGGTCCTATTCTTTTTAATATGTTTGTGAGTGACATAGGGGAAGGTTTGGTAGGGAAAGTTTGCCTATTTGCCGATGACTCTAAAGTGTGCAATAGGGTTGATATTCCTGGAGGGGTCTGTAATATGGTAAATGATTTAGCTTTACTAGATAAATGGTCAAAGCAATGGAAACTGCAGTTTAATGTTTCCAAATGTAAAATAATGCACTTGGGGAAAAGTAATCCTCAATCTGAGTATTGTATTGACAGTTCTGTGTTAGCAAATACTTCAAAAGAAAAGGATTTAGGGGTAATGATTTCTGACAGTCTCAAAATGGGTGAACAGTGCAGTCAGGCGGTAGGGAAAGCAAGTAGGATGCTTGGCTGCATAGCTAGAGGTATAACAAGCAGGAAGAGGGAGATTATGATCCCGCTATATAGAATTTCTGATTTCTGACAGTCTCAAAATGGGTGAACAGTGCAGTCAGGCGGTAGGGAAAGCAAGTAGGATGCTTGGCTGCATAGCTAGAGGTATAACAAGCAGGAAGAGGGAGATTATGATCCCGCTATATAGAATGCTGGTGAGACCACATTTGGAATACTGTGTTCAGTTCTGGAGACCTCACCTACAAAAAGATATTGACAAAATTGAACGGGTCCAAAGACGGGCTACAAGAATGGTGGAAGGTCTTAAGCATAAAACGTATCAGGAAAGACTTAATGAACTCAATCTGTATAGTCTGGAGGACAGAAGGAAAAGGGGGGACATGATCGAAACATTTAAATATATTAAAGGGTTAAATAAGGTTCAGGAGGGAAGTGTTTTTAATAGGAAAGTGAACACAAGAACAAGGGGACACAATCTGAAGTTAGTTGGGGGAAAGATCAAAAGCAACATGAGAAAATATTATTTTACTGAAAGAGTAGTAGATCCTTGGAACAAACTTCCAGCAGACGTGGTAGATAAATCCACAGTAACTGAATTTAAACATGCCTGGGATAAACATATATCCATCCTAAGATAAAATACAGAAAATAGTATAAGGGCAGACTAGATGGACCATGAGGTCTTTTTCTGCCGTCAGACTTCTATGTTTCTATGTTTCTATGCCTGGGATGAACATATATCCATCCTAAGATAAAATACACAAAATAGTATAAGGGCAGACTAGAGGGACCATGAGGTCTTTTTCTGCCGTCAGACTTCTATGTTTCTATGTTTTCACCCTGAATCCTATCCCAAGATCAAGATTTCGGAAACTTCAGATCGTGCGGAATGCAGCTGCGAGAGCAATTATGGGCTTCTCTAAGTATGCCCATATTACTCCAACACTCCGCAGTCTGCATTGGTTGCCGATCAGTTTCCGGTCACAATTCAAAGTGTTGGTTATGACCTATAAAGCCCTTCCTGGCACCGGACCAGAATATCTTCGGGACCGCCTCCTGCCGCACGAATCCCAGCGACCGGTTAGGTCCCACAGAGTCGGCCTTCTTCGGGTCCCGTCGACTAAACAATGTCGTCTGGCAGGACCCAGGGGAAGAGCCTTCTCTGTGGGGGCCCCGACCCTCTGGAACCAGCTCCCCCCTGAGATTAGGATTGCCCCCACCCTCCCTGCCTTTCGTAAAATCCTTAAGACCCACCTCTGCCGTCAGGCATGGGGGAACTAAAACACCTCCCCCTTGCCCATGTTGTTTTGTTGATTGATTGACTGTGTGCCTGTTTTTTATATATATTGGGATTGTTTTATGAAATTACTAATTTTAAATTGTAATTAGATTGGTGGGCATTGGATTTTTATTATGTACTGTTTTTTATTATTGTTGTGAGCCGCCCCGAGTTTGCGGAGAGGGGCGGCATATAAATCCAATAAATCTAATCTAATCTAATCTAATTTCTTTCCTGGCCAATAAACTTTCAAGAGCTGGTCCGCTTATGTTTTGTTTGGGCCAACATGCATCATTCCCCTATTTAGACGCTTTACGAGCTTCTTTCCTCTCTTCTGGCCTCTTTGATTGCAGAGCTATGTGAATGGTGATTTTTCTGCTCCACCATAATCAATCCCGCTGTGAAGCATTCGGCAGTTCCTGTTCTCTCCTCTATCATTCTGTGGTTGGTTTCATCTCCCACGTCGCCATCTGGTATCTGGTCTTTTCACAGCGTATCACCCCCTTTATGTTTTACTTTGCCTCCTTCGAATTGCTGGGGCGAGAACGCACCATTAAAACCAGTGTTATTAAAGCATAAATAAATATTACGTTTGCTCTCCTTGGGATACTCAAGATGCTGAAACGACTGGCTTAAATTGAGGAAGAGGCTTCAGCGTTAGACCTCTTTTTGCCATTTGGGGGTTTATTTGTGGGGGTTTTTTAGGTTGGACAATAATCTTCTTTTATACATCTGAGACTGCTTCACATTTCCCAGAATCAGACTGCGTTTGCTCAATGTCTTAATCCCTAAACCTGTGTTAAACTAAACACGCATATAATTGCTGTGTTCATTGTGCACACTGTATCAGAGAGGATCCGCAACTTGGGCGTCCTCCTCGATCCACAGCTCACATTAGAGAAACATCTTTCAGCTGTGGCGAGGGGGGCGTTCGCCCAGGTTCGCCTGGTGCACCAGTTGCGACCCTACTTGGACCGGGAGTCACTGCTCATGGTCACTCATTCCCTCATCACCTCGAGGCTCGACTACTGTAACGCTCTCTACATGGGGCTACCTTTGAAAAGTGTTCGGAAACTTGAGATCGTGCAGAATGCAGCTGCGAGAGCAATCATGGGCTTCCCTAAATATGCCCATGTCACACCAACACTCCGCAGTCTGCATTGGTTGCCGATCAGTTTCCGGTCACAATTCAAAGTGTTGGTTATGACCTAGCCCTTCATGGCACCGGACCAGATTATCGCAGGGACCGCCTTCTGCTGCACGAATCCCAGCGACCAGTTAGTTCCCACAGAGTGGGTTTTCTCCGGGTCCCGTCAACTAAACAATGCCGCTTGGCGGGACCCAGGGGAAGAGCCTTCTCTGTGGTGGCCCCGGCCCTCTGGAACCAACTCCCCCCAGAGATTAGAATTGCCCCCACCCTCCTTGCCTTTCGTAAGCTACTTAAAACCCACCTCTGCCGTCAGGCATGGGGGAACTGAGATACTCTTTCCCCCTGGGCCTTTACAATTTTATGCATGGTATGTCTGAATGTATGTTTGGTTTTTACTTTAATGGGTTTTTAATTGTTTTTACTATTGGATTATTGTGTATACTGTTCTATTATTGTTGTTAGCCGCCCCGAGTCTCCGGAGAGGGGAGGCATACAAATCCAATAAATCAAATCAAATCTAAGCCAGAGCAGTTTATCATTTTAGGACTTAATGGGATGGCTTGAGTTTACACACCAGAAGCTAAAACATAAGCTATCCAACCCTGTTCTAATATGTTATCCTAGTCAACTTAGACTTGGAAGATCTAATTTCTAATTAGAAATGTTTGTGTGTGTGTGTTTGTTTTTGTAGACTTTCATGGGTATAGGAATCTAGGTCTTGGCATATTTGTGTCTTTTCTCATTTAAGATTTATAGAATCTTGGCGACGAGGTCATAGTCGTCATCTTCAGGCTGGTGCTTCGTGCTACAAAGCTTTGTTAGTCCTAGCACAAAGCCGAAAGCACCAGCCTGAAGATGACAAGTGGGACAATGTTTCCCATGGGAATCAATGTAAAAGCGAATAATGCCTGCAATCCCAAACCCCAGCCCTTTTGCCTTGCGCCATTGGGAATCCCCGCCTCTGGACTTCCATTGCCAGCCGAAGTGCCCGTTCTTGTGCTGCTGAGATTTCCCTGAGGCTCCCCTCGCTGGGATTCAAAGCAGTGCCGGCAAAAATGAAGGGAATCCTAGCAAGGGAGCCTCAGGGAAATCCCAGCAGCACAAGAACAGGCGCTTCGGCTGGCAACGGAAGGCGGGAGGCGGGGATTCCCAGCGAAAGGAGGCTCAGGGGAATCCCAGTGCTTCGGCTGGCAATGGAAGTCCGAAGGCGGGGCATCCCAGCGGCGGCGGCTTGGGCTCATAAGGTGAAAATAGTTCAGAAGAAGAGGCAAAAAAAATCTTAAACACCTCGAAAAGTTCATTAGAAGAGGCGTTCGTAAGACGAGGTACCACTGTACAAAGTGTGAGAAACCCAATATAATCTAAAAAACTAATCTAGCATCCCACATAATACAAAAGCATTCGACTGGCATCGAAGCACGCATGTGCAGAAGCAAAAACATGCTGGGACGCTGGCATGCGCATGCAAGATAACCAAAGCTGTGTGTGCAGCGCCCTGTTAGCGGCGGTAATGGGAATCCACCCCGGAGTGTAGGGCCAGGGGTGTCAAACTCAATTTCATTAAGGGCCACATCAGGGTTGTGTTCGATCTTGGGAGGGGGGTGGAGAATTGAGGGGGCATAGTCATGGTGGGCATAGCCAGCTCAATGATGTCGGGGGCAACTATGGTGGGTGGCCTGGGTGGGCTTCAGCGGGATCCTCAACAGCCTTTTGCCAGCAAAATTGGAGCATCCTGTCCTCCCAAGCTCTGCTTTCACCGGAAGAGGGCTTCAGGAGGCTGTCGCTACCAAAAACGGAACCCAGGGGAGCCCCGCATGGCCCTCCTGAGCTCCATTTCACTGGCAGAGGCACTGTGAGCAGGTCCTTTGCTGTTTCCAGGGCAGCCACGCGAGCCTGATCTAAGCACCCTGCAGGCCAGATCCCTCCCGCGGGCCTTGAGTTTGAAACCCGTCATGTAGTATCTCTTCCTTGAGCAGGGGGGTTAGTCTATACCAGTGATGGCGAGCCTTTTTTTTCCTTGGGTGCCGAAAGAGCGTGGGCGTGCACTATCGTACATGTGTGAGTGCGCACACTCATAATTCAATGCCTGGGGAGGGCGAAAACAGCTTCCCCCATCCCCTGGAGGCCGGAAACAGCCTGTTTCCCAACTTCTAGTATTTTATTTATTTATTTATTTATTTAATTAGATTTGTATGCCGCCCCTCTCCGAGGACTCGGGGCAGCTCACAGCATATATAAAAAAACAGAACAATAATATAAATCCAATTTAATGCAACATTTTAAAACAATTAAAAGGAAAAACTTCTTGGCCAATCATTCAGTGGGCCCAATAGGCTCCTGTTTTGCCCTCCCCAGGCTCCAAAGGCTTCCCTGGAGCCAGGAGAGGGTAAAACGCCCTCAGAGGCTCTTTGGAAGCCAAAAACGCCATCCCAGAGCCTCTGTGCGAGCCAAAAATCAGCTGGCTGGCACACACATGCATGTTGGAGCTGAGCTAGGGCAACGGCTCGTGTGCCAGCAGATATGGCTCCACGTGCCACCTGTGGCACCTGTGCAATAGATTTGCCATCACTAGTCTAGAAGACCTCCAGGGTCCCTTCCAACTCCGTTATCCTCTTGTATCTCAACCCTGCCTCCCTGGGGAGCTGCCGTCCCAAAACCGCAAAGGGTTAACGCTAACATTCCCCTTCCTCCTTCTCTTGACCTGCGCTGCAGCAGCTTTTGAGTCCAGGCTATTCTTTGCACCCTCGACAAAGCATGTGAGAGAGCTGAAGGCCTCCCACATTCTTCAATTCAGGGCTTGGCAGCCTGCCTGAGAGCTGTCACTCCCTGGCACTCAGGGCAGAAAGGGAGAGAAGTCCAGGGAGCACAAAAGCCAAACTCCCACCAAAGCCAGCTGTGCTTAAATCCAACCCCCACCCCACATACATACACACACAACCTCAGACACACACACCCCTTCTTCCGGCAAGGGGAGGAGGAGGAGAAAGCTTGCTTGGGTTTTTGACTGCAGAGCTCAGAGAAGGGGCAAGCCCCCTCCCCTCCATAGAAACATAGAAACATAGAAGACTGACGGCAGAAAAAGACCTCATGGTCCATCTAGTCTGCCCTTATACTATTTCCTGTATTTTATCTTACAATGGATATATGTTTATCCCAGGCATGTTTAAATTCAGTTACTGTGGATTTACCAACCACGTCTGCTGGAAGTTTGTTCCAAGGATCTACTACTCTTTCAGTGAGATAATATTTTCTCACGTTGCTTTTGATCTTTCCCCCAACTAACTTCAGATTGTGTCCCCTTGTTCTTGTGTTCACTTTCCTATTAAAAACACTTCCCCCCTGAAACTTATTTAACCCTTTAACATATTTAAATGTTTCGATCATGTCCCCCCTTTCCCTTCTGTCCTCCAGACTATACAGATTGAGTTCATTAAGTCTTTCCTGATACGTTTTATGCTTAAGACCTTCCACCATTCTTGTAGCCCGTCTTTGGACCCAGAGCAGGACTGAAGAGCAGGAAGCTGGAGTTTGTTTGTAGCAGCCGTCTGCATGTTACCCAGAAATTTGCCAATGTCAGGGTTCCAAAATTAAATCAGTGTCCGAGGCGAAGTATTCCTCCAAGTTCCAAATTATTAGCAGAGCTATTATTGGCACATCTGGGAGAAACCCAAATTTGAAGGGACCCCCTCCCCCCCTTGGGGGTTTCTCCACCCAGTTGAAAGTCCAAGCCTTTATCCCCCACAACCCCAAGTCTATCACGTTGACCAACTTGGCAGCAACTCACATCTCCTCCCGTGCAGGTGCAGGAGTGCAAAGACAAAGGATGACCATGACAATCTAGAAGGAACTTGTTACGGCTGCATGCAGGCATCCCTCCTGAGATGACCCCTCCCAGCTTCCCACAGTAAGGAATGCATATTAAGAGACTATAAAGTGTGGCAGGCCAAAGGCTCCAACTAAAATGAGCAGCGGCAGTCAAAAAGACCAATACAACCCTAAGCTGCATTAACAGAGGGATACAGTATGGGACTAGGGTGGTACTACCACCACTCTATAAAGCCTTAGTTAGACCACACCTAGAGGACTGCATCCAGATTTGGTCACCACATTACAAAAAAGACATTGAAGCTCTGGAGAAAGTGCAGAGGAGAGCAACCAGGATGATTAGGGGACTGGAAACTAAAACATACAAAGAAAGGTTGCGGGAACTGGGCATGGCCGGTTTGGCAAAGAGAAGGACCAGGGGAGAAATGATAGCAGTCTTCCAGTATTTGAGGGGCTGCCACAGAGAGGAGGGGGCTCAGGCTGTTTTCCAAAGCACCAGAAGGCCAGACAAGGAACAACGGATGGAAGCTGACCAAGGAGAGATTCAACCTGGAAATAAGGAGGAACTTTCTGAAGGTGAGAGCGATCAACCAGTGGAACAACCTTGCCTGCGGAGCTTGTGAGAGCTCCCACACTTGAGATTTTCAAGGGGAGATTGGACTGCCATTTGTCCAAAATGGTGTAGGGACTCCTGTTTGAGCGGAGGGTTGGACTAGATTAATAATAATAGAAACATGATGGAAGACTGACGGCAGAAAAAGACCTCATGGTCCATCTAGTCTGCCCTTATATTATTTCCTGTATTTTATCTTAGGATGGATATATGTTTATCCCAGGCATGTTTAAATTCAGTTTCTGTGGATTTACCAACCACGTCTGCTGGAAGGTTGTTCCAAGGATCTACTACTCTTTCAGTAAAATAATATTTTCTCATGTTGCTTTTGATCTTTCCCCCAACTAACCTCAGATGGTGCCCCCTTGTTCTTGTGTTCACTTTCCTATTAAAAATCCTTCCCTCCTGAACCTTATTTAACCCTTTAACATATTTAAATGTTTCGATCATGTCCCCCCTTTTCCTTCTGTCCTCCAGACTATACAGATTGAGTTTATTAAGTCTTTCCTGATACGTTTTATGCTTAAGACCTTCCACCATTCTTCTAGCCCATCTTTGGACCTGTTCAATTTTGTCAATATCTTTTTGTAGGTGAGGTCTCCAGAACTGAACACAGTATTCCAAATGTGGTCTCACCAGCGCTCTATAGAAGGGGATCACAATCTCCCTCTTCCTGCTTGTTATACCTCTAGCTATGCAGCCAAGCATCCTACTTGCTTTTCCTACCGCCCGACCACACTGCTCACCCATTTTGAGACTGTGAGAAATCACTACCCCTAAATCCTTCTCTTCTGAAGTTTTTGCTAACACAGAACTGCCAATACAATACTCAGATTGAGGATTCCTTTTCCCCAAGTGCATTATTTTACATTTGGAAACATTAAACAGCAGTATTAATTATTATTATTAATAATAATATTATTATGTTAGATTTGTATACCGCCCCTCTCCGAGGACTCGGGGCGGCTCACAACAAAGCAATAACACAGTACAAATACAAATGCAATATTAAAAAGTTTTTAAAAACTAGTTTAAAACTACATTGTCATAGCAATCATCAACTACACAGTCATACACATTCAGTCCAACTAATCATGATACAGATGTCAAACAAAAAGGGGGGTTAATCCCCCCCCACGTTTGGCGGCAGAGATGTTTCTTCAACATTTTGCAGAAGGCGAGGAGGGTAGGGGCAGTTCGAATCTCTAGGGGGAGTTGATTCCAGAGGGCCGGGGCCGCCACAGAGAAGACTCTTCCCCTAGGTCCCGCCAGACGACATTGTTTAGTCGATGGGACCTGGAGGAGGCCAACTCTGTGGGACCTAATAGATTACCTACAAGGTCCCTTCCAACTCTAATGAACAATAAATGTCTTCAGCCTGACAGCCAAGGAAATTCAGAACAAGCTTCCCTAAAAGTAGGATTGTGCCATGCTTATGTAAAACAGTGTGGAAGGTAGGAGACAGAGCTCTCAAAGAAGTCGGACCACCATGTAATAGCAGTTAATTCTCCCACCGTACCCTTCCTGGCCCTATCTTAATGCAACAATGGGTGACACGGGCCCCTCTCGCTTTTCCCATCTGTTCTTCCTTCAGCGGGAAGTTTCCATTCCCCAAGATCTAGGCCAGAATTTTTTTAAATAATAATAATAATAATAATAATTGCATGGATAAGAGGATGAATTCAGCCAATGAAACTAATCTGCAGGAACTGATGGGACGATGGGACAAGGTAAGAGGACATGTGGTTAGTAGAATTCGAGACCAAGGTATAAAGAATAAATTAGATTTACTTTATAATATGTAAATAGATATATTGCTCTTGAGTTAAAATGATATATAGAAAACATGCCCCCATTTTGGTGGAGGGGTATGAATGTTGTCTGGTGGTGGGCATTTTGAGCACTGAGCACATTGTTATGTGTTGTGTGAATGTTTTACTGATATATTGTTATTACAAAAATCAATTTTAAAAATTAAATTAATAATAATAACAACAACAACAACAATAATAATGAAGTCGGAAGTCCCAAAGTAGTTTTGCTTGCTCATCTTCGACCACACAAGCCCGAAAAAGTGGTCGAAAGTGAGCAAGCAAAACTACTGTGGGACTCCCGACTTCAGACTGACCGAATTCTGCAGCATAACACACCAGACATCCTGATTGTGGAGAAAAAGAAAGTATGGATCATCGACATCGCAATCCCAGGAGACAGCAGAATTGAGGAGAAGCAGCTAGAGAAATTAGTGAAATATGAAGATCTAAAAATCGAGCTGCAACGATTATAGCATAAGCCAGTGAAAGTGGTCCCAGTGGTACTTTGGCGCAGGGCCAAAGGATCTCAGCGGACATTTGAAAACCATCGGAATTGACAAAATCTCCATCTGTCAATTGCAAAAGGCCGCTTTACTGGGATCGGCAAACATAATTCGCCGCTACATCACGCAGTCCTAGGTGCTTGGGAAGCGCCCGACTGGTGATGAAATACGAAATCCAGCATAGTGATCTCATTTGCTGTGTTGTATTGACATAATAATAATAATAATAATAATAATAATAATAATAATAATTATTATTATTATTATTATTATTATTATTATTATTATTGCCAAAGCAAAAGCCAAAAAAAAGCCCCCAACCCCTTTTATCTTTAATGGATAACTCTTCTTTCTCTTCTGGTGAAAAGATCGCTACCAAAGAAGGCCTATGTTCAAAAAAACAAACTATCAAAAGACAATGGAGCTATTTTTAAACGTTCTAAAAACACCTCCTCACCCCTCCCACCAAGCATGCGAGGAGGATAACAGGCAAGCAAGCCAAGGAAGGAATCACTGTCCCAAGTCAGAATTGTTATTATTGTATACACACTTACTGAAAGTGCTTGCTGGGTTTTAGGCACAGAGTGAGTGCTAGGCACAAAACTGCAAGTTAAAAATAAATCAAAGCAAAATCCCAGATGGAGGGAAGGAGGGAGGGGAAGGGAAGAAAGGAAGGAACAGAGGAAGGAGGGAGGGAAGAAAGGCAGGCAGGGTGGAGGGAGGAAAGAAAGGTAGATAGGTAGGAAGGAAGGAAGGAAGGAAGGAAGGAAGGAAGGAAGGAAGGAAGGAAGGAAGGAAGGAAGGAAGGAAGGAAGGGGAAGGGAAGGAAGGAACAGAGGAAGGAGGGAGGGAAGAAAGGCAGGCAGGGTGGAGGGAGGGAAGAAAGGTAGATAGGAAGGAAGGAAGGAAGGAAGGAAGGAAGGAAGGAAGGAAGGAAATTATGGAGGAAAGAGAAAAAAAAGGAAGTTTTTAAAAAGATTACTCACAGGAGCCTCTGAAAGACAAGCGCAAATGATAACAAGGAAAGTGGTTTTGGAAACAATCACAAATCTTATTCTATTTTTGCTGGGTGTCTCAACACTGATACTGATCAACACAAACAAAAAACCATTAGCAAAGGTAATATGTCTGTTTTATGGAGTTTGATGTGCTGATTCCAAAAATATGCTTAGTTTTGCTCTATCACATAAAGTTTCTGATATAGAAGCATTTTTGTTATTACGTTACTTCTACATTTTGTACATGGTACCATATTTTTCGGAGTATAAGACGCACCAGAATATAAGATGCTCCTTAGTTTTTGGGGAGGAAAATGAATCTGCTTACCAGATATTCATCTGGCTAGCGTTCTTAGTTCTTCGGCACATTATTTTATCCCCTGGTTAGGGCTTTAAAAAATATTCTGAGAGACTAACAAAGAAAGAGCTTGCAAGCCAGTAAGAACTGGGAACATTATTAGCACCTGGAAAGAAACAGTCTGAACAAGTAGAGCAGTGGAAAAAGCCCTGCAAAGACTTAGGGCTTGGAAAACATTCTTCTTTGCAGAGAGTAACAATGAAAGAGCTTGCAAGCAGGTAAGAGCTGGGAACATCATTAGCATCTGGTTAGAAAATATCTGGAAGATGTTAGTACACCTGGAAAGAAACATCTGGAGCAAGTAATGCAATGAAAAACAAACTCTACAAAGCCAGGGTTTGGAATACATTATTGGCAGAGAGTAACAATGAAAGAGCTTGCAAGTGGGTAAGAGCTGGGAACATAGTTAGCACCTGGTTAGTGCTGGAAAACTTACTCAAAGTAAGTTAAAGTAATTTTTAAAAAACCTGCAAAGACTTAGAGCTTGGAAAACATTCTTAGCAGAGAGTAACAATGAAAGAGCTTAGGTACATTAATAGCAGCTGGTTAGGGATGAAAAGAAACATCTGGAGCAAGTAAAGCAAAGAAAAAACCCTACAAAGATAGGGTTTGGAATACATGCTTGGCAGAGAGTATTTATCTATCTATCTATCTATCTATCTATCTATCTATCTATCTATCTAATCTATCTAATCTATCTATCTATTTATCTATTTATCTATCTATCTATCTATTCTCTATCTATCCATCTATCTATCTATTTATCTATCTATCTATCTATCCTCTATCTATCTATCTATCTATCTATCTATCTATCTATCTATCTATCTATCTATCTATCTATCTATTGGATTTGTATGCCACCCCTCTCCAAAGACTCGGGACAGCTAACAGCAATAACAAGACAGCATACAATAATAATGCAATACTAAAAACAATTAAAAACTCATTATTATAAAAACCAAACATACATACAGACATACCATGCATAAAATTGTAAGGGCCTAGGGGGAAAGAGTATCTCAGTTCCCCCATGCCTGGCGGCAGAGGTGGGTTTTAAGTAGCTTACGAAAGGCAAGGAGGGTGGGGGCAATTCTAATCTCTGGGGGGAGTTTATTTATTTATTTATTTATTTATTTATTTATTACTTAGATTTGTATGCCGCCCCTCTCCGAAGACTCGGGGCGGCTCACAACATGTAAAAAACAAATCATAAGCAATCAGACAAATTTAAAACATTTAAATATTTAAAAAAAACCCCATATGCTAACAGTCACACACACAGACATACCATGCATAAATTAAACGTGCCCAGGGGGAGATGTTTCAGTTCCCCCATGCCTGACGGCAAAGGTGGGTTTTAAGGAGTTTACGGAAGGCAGGAAGAGTAGGGGCAGTTCTAATCTCCGGGGGGAGTTGGTTCCAGAGGGCCGAGGCCACCACAGAGAAGGCTCTTCCCCTGGGTCCCGCCAAGCAGCATTGTTTAGTTGATGGGACCCGGAGAAGACCCACTCTGTGGGACCTAACTGGTCGCTGGGATTCGTGCAGCAGAAGGTGGTCCCTGAGATAATCTGGTCCGATGCCATGAAGGGCTTTATAGGTAATAACCAACACTTTGAATTGTGACTGGAAACTGATCGGCAACCAATGCAGACTGCGGAGTAACAACGAAAGAGCTCGCAAACTGGTAAAAGCTGGGAACATTGTTAGCACGTGGTTAGGGCTGGAAAGAAACATTTGGAGCAAATAGAGAATGAAAAAAAAAATCAAAGACAGGGTTTGGAAAACATTCTTTGCAGAGAGAAACAATGAAAGAGCTTGCAAGCCGGCAAGAGCTGGGAACATCGTTAGCACCTGGTTAGGGGTGGAAAGAAACTTTCTTAGAGCAAGTTAGAGCAATGAAAAAAATCCTGCAAAGACTTAGGGCTTGGAAAACATTCTTCGCAGAGAGTAACAATGAAAGAGCCTGCAAGGAAAGAGCTGGGAAGATCGTTAGCAGCTAGTTAGGGCTGGCGAGGGGGGGGGAGCTATATTCAGAGTATAAGACGCACCCTAATTATCAGCCTCTTTTAGGGAGGAAAAGGGTGCATCTTATACACTGAAAAATACGGTAATTACTGTTTTTCTTAATGTCGCCAGGATATTTCCTACACCTTATAATAATGACGCTGCTCAGTGAAAACTATATATAGTGATACCTTGTCTTACAAACTTAATTGGTTCTGGGACAAGGTTCTTAAGGTGAAAAGTTTGTAAGACGAAACAATGTTTCCCATAGGAATCAATGGAAAAGCGATTAATGTGTGCAAGCCCAAAATTCACCCCTTTTGCCAGCCTAAGCGCCTGTTTTTGTGCTGCTGGGATTCCCCTGAGGCTCCCCTCCATGGGAAACCCCACCTCTGTTTTTTCCATGCTGCAATTTCACTGAGGCTCCCCTCGCTGGGAAACCCCACCTCCGGACTTCCATTGCCAGCGAAGCGCCCATTTTTGCGCTGCTGTGATTCCCCTGCAGCATCACAAAAACACAGAAGTCCAGAGGTGGGGTTTCCCATGGAGGGGAGTCTCAGGGGAATCCCAGCAGCACAAAAACGGGTGCTTCGCTTTCAACGGAAGTCCAGAGGCGGGGCATCCCAGCTGCGGTGGTGGGTTTGTAAGGTGAAAATAGTTTGTAAGAAGAGGCAAAAAAATCTTAAATCCCAGGTTTGTATCTCGAAACGTTTGTATGACGAGGCGTTTGTAAGACGAGACATCACTGTATACCTGCTACAGAAAAACTATATACATTTTTCAAATCAGAACAAAAAACGATTCAGAAAAGTACAAGGTCAACTGCGATGATTACAAAAGAACATTTTTTTGTAGACCTGTGTAATTTGCTGTTTCAAATTCTGTCTCCTTATTATTATTATTTTCTTATTTTTTTTCTCGACTTACGACTGGTCATTTAGCAACCATTTGAAGTTACAACGCACGGCCTTAAAAGCTTCTTACGTCCACATTTTGAAATTGCAACAGCTGTACACAATCAATTGGTCACCTTGGCTTACCTTTACAGCCGTTTGCAGCATCCCGCGATCACGTGACAGTGATTTTCAAAGTTTTTTTGTTGAAAGGGTTTACTTCTGGATTCTGGCAAAAAAAAAAGATAAAAATGACCCTTGGGTAAAATGGATTTGCTTAAGAACTGCAGCGGTTATTTAATGACCGTGGGGTTTGTTCCCTTAATAACTTGCCACCAAAAAAATGTCATAAAATTGGATCCAGTCCTGAGTGGACCCTTCTCGGCTTTTGCAGTGACTTACGATTCTGGGTTCAATTACGGTCATAAGGTAAGGACCACCTCTAGCACCTAACATTTTCTGAATAGTTTTTATCCCAGTGATATAGTTGCACTTAACAATGAACTAAAGGGTCACCATCAGTGAGCTGTTGGACAGCCCTCTCTAAGCGGTTTACCAAGAGTAAACATATGTCCAAATATTTTTCTTGAAAACAACGGGAAAATGGAAAGAGAGAAACATAGAAACATAGAAGATTGACGGCAGAAAAAGACCTCATGGTCCATCTAGTCTGCCCTTATACTATTTCCTGTATTTTATCTTAGGATGGTTATATGTTTATCCCAGGCATGTTTAAATTCAGTCACTGTGGATTTACTAACCACGTCTGCTGGAAGTTTGTTCCAAGCATCTACTACTCTTTCAGTAAAATAATATTTTCTCACATTGCTTTTGATCTTTCCCCCAACTAACTTCAGATTGTGTCCCCTTGTTCTTGTGTTCACTTCCCTATTAAAAGCACTTCCCTCCTGAACTTTATTTAACCCTTTAACATATTTAAATGTTTTGATCATGTCCCCCCTTTTCCTTCTGTCCTCCAGACTATACAGGTTGAGTTCATTAAGTCTTTCCTGATACATTTTATGCTTAAGACCTTCCACCATTCTTGTAGCCCGTCTTTGGACCCGTTCAATTTTGTCAATATCTTTTTGTAGGTGAGGTCTCCAGAACTGAACACAGTATTCCAAATGTGGTCTCACCAGCATTCTATATAGCGGGATCACAATCTCCCTCTTCCTGCTTGTTATACCTCTAGCTATGCAGCCAAGCATCCTACTTGCTTTTCCTACTGCCCGACCACACTGCTCACCCATTTTGAGACTGTCAGAAATCACCAGCCCTAAATCCTTCTCTTCTGAAGTTTTTGCTAACACAGAACTGCCAATACAGAGAGTAAGCATATTGCCCCCAATAATCCCCAATAATCCCCATTTTATCGACTTTGGAAGGCTGGAAGGCTGAGTCAACCTTGAGCCTACTGAGATTCGATCTGCTGAACTGCTGGGAGCCGGTGATCAGCAGAAGCAGCTTGCAGTGCTGCACTCTAACCACTGCGCCACTGAGGCTCTCTAGAGCAGTGTTTCCCAACCTTGGCAACTTGAAGATATTTGTACTTCAACTGCCAGAATTCCCCAGCCAGCAAATGCTGGCTGGGGAATTCTGGGAGTTGAAGTCCAGATATCTTCATGTTGCCAAGTTTGGGAAATACTGCTCTAGACCAGTGACTTTCAACCTTTTTTGAGCCGCGGCACATTTTTTACATTTACAAAACCCTGGGGCACATTGAGTGGAGCGGGGGGGGGGCGCTAAAAAAAGTTTGGACAAAAAAATTCTCTCTCTCTTCCTCCCTTTTGCATTATTTCTCTCGCCCTCCCTCTTTCTCTCCCTCTTTCTTTCTCTCTCTTTCCATCCCTCTTTCTTTCTCTTCCTTCCTTCCTCTCTTTTTTGCTCTCTCTCTCCCTCCCTACCTCCCTCTATGTCTTTCTCTCTCTCTCCTTCCCTCCCTCTGTTTCTCTCTCTCTCTTGCTTTCTTTCTCTCTTGCTCTCTCTCTTGCTTTCTTTTTCTTGTTCTCTTTCTCTCTTTCTCTTGCTTTCTTTCTCTCTCTCTCGTTCTCTTTCTCTCTTGCTTTCTTTCTCTGTCTCTCCCTCTCTCTTGCTTTCTTTCTCTCTCTCTTGCTTTCTTTCTCTCTCTGAGCTTCGCGGCACACCTGACCATGTCTCACGGCACACTAGTGTGCCACGGCACACTGGTTGAAAAACACTGCTCTAGACAACCTCTACACAACACAATCCTGATGTGGCCCTCAATGAAATTAGTTTGATACCCCTGCAGTGGTGCAATAAAGAATAGATTGGTTGAGGAAAGAGATAGAAGAACGTTCATTGAATGATTAACAAGAAGAAGAATTTTTTTATATATATGTTTGATGATAAGCGTTGTTGTAGTGTTTGCATTTATGCATTGTTTTATTCTATGGGGGAGAAAAAATATCTGGACATATTAGTGAAAGTCAGGAGGTTGTTTAACCTACCCCAGACAGCACAAGTGTTTTTTTAGCTGTCATAAAACAACCATCTGACTATCATATAAATGTCCCCAGGTAGCCAACTATGATGAAAAAATGACAACACTTGCACAGCGAAAATCCCCCTTAACAAGCTTGTATGCCAGCACCTGATGCAAATATGTCAATTATGCATTTGTGACATTATGATACTTGCGTTCCCTCGCAAACACCTGTGAATAAACCATAAGTACCATATCTATGCATATCTCAGGCTGAATTCACCCTTTGTTCTAAATCAGAATTAAACTTAACCACAATTTTGATCAAATTGCAATGGCTATTGAGAGAGAGAGAGAGAGGCAGGTATGTAGTAGATAGGTAGGTAGGTAGATAGTAGATAGGTAGGTAGGTAGGTAGATGATAGATAGGTAGGTAGTAGGTAGGTAGATAGATAGTAGGTAGGTAGGTAGTAGGTAGGTAGTAGATAGGTAGGTAGGTAAGTAGGTGATAGATAGATAGATAGATAGATAGATAGAAAGATAGATAGATAGATAGATAGATAGATAGATAGATAGTAGATAGATTAGATAGGTAGGTAGGTAAGTAGGTAGTAGATAGATAGGTAGTAGTAGATAGGTAGGTAGGTAGGTAGGTAGATACATAGATAGAATTCTTTATTGACCAAATGTGGACACACAAGGAATTTGTCTTTGCTGCATATGCTCTCAGTGTATTGCCCAGCATATGTACTTTAAACCATGATTTGCAAATCATAACAAATGGGGTCATACATCTCCTTTCCAGAGGTGGGTTCCTCCCAGTTCGGAACAGATTGCCTGAACCGTTAGCGGCTCGCTGGTGACGTGATCCGGTTAGGGCAGTGCCGGTCCGTGAGCGCTGTCATTTTTTTTTTTTTTGAACTTTCGGCAAAATTTTACGTCATTGGTGGATGGCTTCCCTCCTTTCTCTGCTTCAAAAATAGCCCTCCAACCTGCCCCCTGGGCTAATACTTTTATTATCACTTTTATTTCTTGGCCTGAAGCACAGCTGATCAGCTCCTCAGCTGTGTTTCGGGCTGAATCCCGGTAGGGAAAGCAGGTAGGATGCTTGGCTGCATAGCTAGAGGTATAACAAGCAGGAAGAGGGAGATTATGATCCCGCTATATAGAGTGCTGGTGAGACCACATTTGGAATACTGTGTTCAGTTCTGGAGACCTCACCTACAAAAAGATATTGACAAAATTGAACAGGTCCAAAGACGGGCTACAAGAATGGTGGAAGGTCTTAAGCATAAAACATATCAGGAAAGACTTCATGAACTCAATCCGTATAGTCTGGAGGACAGAAGGAAAATGGGGGACATGATCGAAACATTTAAATATGTTAAAGGGTTAAATAAGGTCCAGGAGGGAAGTGTTTTTAATAGGGAAGTGAACACAAGAACAAGGGGACACAATCTGAAGTTAGTTGGGGGAAAGATCAAAAGCAACATGAGAAAATATTATTTTACTGAAAGAGTAGTAGATCCTTGGAACAAACGTCCAGCAGACGTGGTTGGTAAATCCACAGTAACTGAATTTAAACGTGCCTGGGATAAACATATATCCATCCTAAGATAAAATACAGAAAATAGTATAAGGGCAGACTAGATGGACCATGAGGTCTTTTTCTGCCATCAGTCTTCTATGTTTCTATGTTTCCCATTCTCTTCCTTAATCAAATATTGTATCCAAACCTCAAATCATGGGAGTCGCCTTAACTACGGATAGCTGAAGTAAATCAGCTCCACAAGCCATGGTTTGGGGTGGGCTCGTTTCAAACAAACTGCAATGAAGATCAGCTCTTCCAGCGTGGAGCCTCCCAAATGGGTTGGGAACTACAACAAAGAATTCCTCACGCAGTGCAACAGCAAAAGATTAGAGGAAGGCAACAGCTTGTGGAATTCAGAGAAACCCAAACTGTAGTTAATTCGAAACAGAAGGAAAAACCTCAGGAACAGGAGAATCACTGGTAGGATTTGCCTCTTCTTCTGAGTCCTAAACACACTTTTGAAATCACAGCGGCTGGACAGACTCCTGAAAGTCACAACCAACTGGCGTAGGGCTGCATAAAAATTTACTACCACGCTGTGGGTGTGGCTTATTTTGTGGGTGTGGCTTGCTCTCCATGTGACCAAGTGGGGTTGGCCTGACGATCATGTGACCAGGGTGGCTGGCTTAAAGATCATGCGACTGGCTTAAAGGTGGCCAACTTGACGTCAAAGGTTTGGGTTAGGGTGCCTGGCCTCTCCTCGACTCAAAGAGATTAAATTTCCCTCTCTATTTACAATTACTGAACATCCAAAATATACTATTTAATTCTATGTATATATGCCATAGGTGTACATACGTATTACACACAGGCACACACAAATATGCATTATCTACTTTGTAAACTGAATGTGTATGTACACACACACACATGCACAACTCTTCTAAAATTATACACATTCAACCTCATTTCCTGGAATAGGAAAAACATCTGGAATCAACTCCCCCCAGAGGTTTGTGTTGCCCCCACCCTCCCCGCCTTCCGTAAGAGTTTAAAGACTCACTTATGCCGTCAAGCTTGGGGTCATTAGACTTTACTCCCTGGCCAATGAATATATAGTAAGTTTGCTGAATGGGATGTGCGTATGTTAATAGGCTTTTTAGAATAGAATAGAATAGAGTGGAATGGAGTGGAGTGAGTGGAATAGAATAGAATAGAATAGAATTCTTTATTGGCCAAGTGTAATTGGACACGCAAGGAATTAGTCTTGGTGCATATGCTCTCAGTGTACATAAAAGAAAAAAATACATTTGTCAAGTTTCTTTTTAGTTTCTTTTTAAATGTAACTCTTAATTTTAACTATTTTTATCTCGATGTATACTGCTTTTTATATGTTGTGAGCTGCCCTGAGTCTTCAGAGAGGGGCAGCATATAAATGTAATAAATAATAATAATAAATAATAATACTACCCAGAGCCAGAAGGGGGGGAAAAAGAAAATTTTTCTACTGGTTCTGCATACCTGACCAAACCTTTTTCTACCGGTTCTGCGTACCTGACCATACCCGTAGGAGTCCATTACTGCAACCAACTATCCAGCTTTTGGCTTAATATGCTACACGAAACCAACCTGGTGTCTTAGCTCAATGACTGGATTCACACATCACCTTAATATCTCATTGATTTAACCATGATTTAACCATGGCTTGATTTAACCATGGCTTCTTCAAGAAGTCACCAAGGGCAGGCTTGCCAGTCATGCTAAACCAGCCTTGATAGCTTCAACACAGGATGAGACAGATTCATGGATGCCAATTGTATTGATGGTTATTGAAACGGATGTCCATGTGCCTCCTCTATGTTGGTTGAGGCAGGCAGGGTTCCCTTGAGTACCATTTGTTGGGGGTCAAGGGAAAGGGAGGGTCTTGCCTTCTCTTTCTGCTCAAGATCTCCATGTGCAATTGGAGGCCACTGTGTGACACAGAATCCTGGACTCAATGGGCTTTGGCCTGATTCAGCAGGGCTCTTTTTATGTTCTTAGTGGTTATTATTATTATTATTTATTAGATTTGTATGCTGCCCCTCTCCGTAGACTCAGGGCGGCTCACAACAGTAATAATACAACATAGACAAATCTAATAATTAAAAATCGCTAAAAACCCCTTATTAAAAAAGAAACATACAAACAAACATACCATGCATAAACTGTATAAACTCTTCTCAAACTTTTCTTCACCGCACAGACCCTCTGTAGCCACCGTCCATAGCCATGGGCCCCCAAGACTTAATTCATAACATTTCTTCAAGTTTTCATGGACCCCCTATGATGATATCTGTTATGTCCTGAGGAACTCAACAACATCACAACATACCCCAAAGGCCCATGGACCACAGGTTGAAAGCCACTATGCCCCATTTTCATCATGTACAAAAACGTAAGAAGATAAGAAGAGCCATGCTAAATCAGGCCAAAGCCCATCGAGTCCAGCATTCTGGGTCACACAGTGGCCCACCAATTGTCCATGGGGATCATTCACTCATTCATTCATTCATTCATTCATTCATCCGTTCATTCATTCATTCATTCATTTGTTAGAGTTGAAAGGGACCATGAAGGCCATCGAGTTCAACCCCCTGCCCAAGCAGGAACCCTATAGTACGCCAGTCAAGTGGCAGTTCAATCTTCTCTTTAAAAATGTCCAGAGTGTTGGAGTTCACAACGTCCGCTGGTAGGTTGTTCCATTGGTTGATCGCTCTGACTGTCAGGAAGTTCCTCCTTATCTCCATGTTGAATCTATCCTTGGTCAGCTTCCAGCCGTTGTTCCTCATCCGGCCCTCTGGTTCCCTGATTATTATTATTATTATTATTATTATTATTATTATTATTATTATTATTAATTAGATTTGTATGCCACCCCTCTCCATAGACTCGGGGCGGCTTACAGCAATGATAAAAACAATACAGTATATAATAACAAATCTAATAGTTAGAATCTAAAATAACAATAGTACAGTAGAACCCCGACTTACGAGACTAATTGGTTCCGGAAGGAGGCTCGTAAGTCGGAACGCTCGTATGACGAAACATTGTTTCCCATAGGAAACAATGTAAAGTCAATTAATCCGTGCAACAACAACAAAAACCGCTGCCGCCGAACGCAGAAGTTAGCGTTCAGAGACAGCTGCGAAGCAGCGCGCGTGTCTTAAAATGTGGCAGCCGGCCTGGGGGGCTCGTGGGGAAGCCCCCGAGCCCCCCAGGCCGGCTGCCACGTTTTAAAACACCCGCGCCGCTTCGCAGCTGTCTGCTGAATCCGGAATGCTAACTTCCGCGTTCAGATTCAGCAGACAGCTGCGAAGCAGCGCGCGTGTTTTAAAACGTGGGAGCCGGCCTGGGGGGCTCGGGGGGAAGCCCCCGAGCCCCCCAGGCCGGCTGCAACCTTTTAAAACACGCGCGCAGCTTCGCAGCTCTCTGCTGAATCCGGAACACTAACTTCCGCGTTCGGATTCAGCAGACAGCTGCGAAGCAGCGCGCGTGTTTTAAAACGTGGGAGCCGGCCTGGGGGGCTCGGGGGGAAGCCCCCGAGCCCCCCAGGCCGGCTGCAACCTTTTAAAACACGCGCGCAGCTTCGCAGCTGTCTGCTGAATCCGAACGCGGAAGTTAGCGTTCCGGATTCAGCAGAGAGCTGCGAAGCGGCGCGCGTGTTTTAAAAGGTTGCAGCCGGCCTGGGGGGCTTGCCAGCACCCCCCCGAGCCCCCCAGGCCGGCTGCAACCTTTTAAAACACGCGGGATACGAGCGCCAAGGAGCTGTCTCCTGAAGCCGAAAGCGGAAGTTAGTGTTCGGCTTCAGGAGACAGCTCCTTGGCGCTCGTATCCCGAATGTGAGCTCGGGAGGCGAACAAAAATGTCGCTCCCCTCCCAGCTCTTATCTCGAGTAGCTCGTAAGTAGAGCTGCTCGTATGTCGAGGTTCCACTGTACATTTAAAAAGTCTAAAAAGCAAGGAACCCCAATATATAAAACTTTACATACAGTCATATCAAGTCTTTCTTGAACAGAAAGAGAAGGCAAAACCCTCCCTTTCCTTTCACTCCCAACAAATGGTACCCAAGGGAACCCTGCCTGCCTCAACCAACATAGAGGCGGCACTTGGACATCCATTTCAACAAGCTTGCTGAGTCAAAAGCCATCACACCACGCAATGGTACAGCACAAACTCAGGCCACATCCTCGGAAGGCCAGGCCAGGCAATCGAGAGAGCTGACCCTAATCAGCTCACTAGCTCCAGAGTAGCATTTTTACAGTAGGGTTTGAAATTTACATCTCCTTGAAGCCCTCGTATGAAAAGAGAGAGATACGAATGCATTAAATTGCCGTATTCCTGCTCACGAACCAACAGATGGCTCACGCATGACCTCATTATTAGCAGTGTACGAAACGACGGATTCCATCCTCAAATGAGGGCCCTTGAGATGTGTTGGGGCTACACACTTCCAGGAGTCCCCGGGGGGGCTGCATTTGTGCCTAAGTGCTTAGTTTCATACTTCCAATTTACGCCTGACTCCTCGAGCTGAATTATTCAGTGACATTATTTTTTTTTATCCATTTAGTCACATCCCCCTTCCAAACTGGCACTTCAAAAAAAAGCTTGGATTTGCATACCTCAAGGCTCTTCTCTCATCCATCCAGAT
Organism: Erythrolamprus reginae; assembly: GCF_031021105.1. Classification (NCBI taxonomy): domain Eukaryota; kingdom Metazoa; phylum Chordata; class Lepidosauria; order Squamata; family Dipsadidae; genus Erythrolamprus; species Erythrolamprus reginae. The sequence goes on along the minus strand of NC_091951.1, from coordinate 43,245,819 downwards.
CCTGGCCAAGTTGAAACACGCTTTGTGCTTCAGCAAAATAACAATCTCGGTGCCCTCAAAACACTCCCTGGAATTACCGTTCGTGGCTTCCCTCTGCGGGCCTCGGAGGCACCAATTTCCTACTGGGAGCACCCTGACATTGGTTTGAACAACCTCTGCAGCTGCGACTCTCTCTGGAACATTGGTGCATGTCAGAGGTGGGTTTCAGCCGGTTCTGACCAGTTTGAAAAAATTGCAAAAAATAGATAAAGTTTTGGAGAAGCGGTAGGTAGATAGGTAGATATAGACAGATTGGTAGATAGATATAGATTCTTCTTTTTTTCAGCCCTAACTAGCCAATAAAGTTTTGGAGAAGCGGTAGGTAGATAGGTAGATAGATTGGTAGATAGATATAGCTTCTTCTTTTTTTCAGCCCTAACTAGATAATAAAGTTTTGGAGAAGCGGTAGGTAGATAGGTAGATATAGATAGATTGGTAGATAGATATAGCTTCTTCTTTTTTTCAGCCCTAACTAGATAATAAAGTTTTGGAGAAGCGGTAGGTAGATAGGTAGATATAGATAGATTGGTAGATAGATATAGCTTCTTCTTTTTTTCAGCCCTAACTAGCTAATAAAGTTTTGGAGAAGCGGTAGGTAGATAGGTAGATATAGATAGATTGGTAGATAGATATAGATTCTTCTTCTTTTCAGCCCTAACTAGATAATAAAGTTTTGGAGAAGCGGTAGGTAGATAGGTAGATATAGATAGATTGGTAGATAGATATAGCTTCTTCTTTTTTTCAGCCCTAACTAGATAATAAAGTTTTGGAGAAGCGGTAGGTAGATAGGTAGATATAGATAGATTGGTAGATAGATATAGATTCTTCTTCTTTTCAGCCCTAACTAGATAATAAAGTTTTGGAGAAGCGGTAGGTAGATAGGTAGATATAGATAGATTGGTAGATAGATATAGCTTCTTCTTTTTTTCAGCCCTAACTAGATAATAAAGTTTTGGAGAAGCGGTAGGTAGATAGGTAGATATAGATAGATTGGTAGATAGATATAGATTCTTCTTCTTTTCAGCCCTAACTAGATAATAAAGTTTTGGAGAAGCGGTAGGTAGATAGGTAGATATAGATAGATTGGTAGATAGATATAGCTTCTTCTTCTTTTCAGCCCTAACTAGATAATAAAGTTTTGGAGAAGCGGTAGGTAGATAGGTAGATATAGATAGATTGGTAGATAGATATAGATTCTTCTTCTTTTCAGCCCTAACTAGATAATAAAGTTTTGGAGAAGCGGTAGGTAGATAGGTAGATATAGATAGATTGGTAGATAGATATAGCTTCTTCTTTTTTTCAGCCCTAACTAGCTAATAAAGTTTTGGAGAAGCGGTAGGTAGATAGGTAGATATAGATAGATTGGTAGATAGATATAGATTCTTCTTTTTTTCAGCCCTAACTAGATAATAAAGTTTTGGAGAAGCGGTAGGTAGATAGGTAGATATAGATAGATTGGTAGATAGATATAGATTCTTCTTTTTTTCAGCCCTAACTAGATAATAAAGTTTTGGAGAAGCGGTAGGTAGATAGGTAGATATAGATAGATTGGTAGATAGATATAGCTTCTTCTTTTTTTCAGCCCTAACTAGATAATAAAGTTTTGGAGAAGCGGTAGGTAGATAGGTAGATAGATTGGTAGATAGATATAGCTTCTTCTTTTTTTCAGCCCTAACTAGCTGCTAACGATCATCCCAGCTCTTACCTTGCAGGCTCTTTCATTATTTGTCTCTGCGAAGAATGTTTTCCAAGCCCTAAGTCTTTCCAGGGTTTTTTTTCAGTGCTCTAACTTGTTCCAAATAAGTTTCTTTCCAGCCTAACCAGGTGCTAACCATGTTCCCAGCTCTTATCGGCTTGCAAGAGGCAGGAGCAGCAACCCCCACCTGGCTATAACCATCGTAAACACATGCCAATAGCCAAGCAACTGAATTTGGATCATACGACTGCAGAATAACAGAGTTGGAAGGGACCTTGGAGTCATAGTTCCCTCTAAGCTGAGCAGTGAGAAATCGATTACTTAAAAATCATCACCAACTCAGAGTTTTCCAAACCTGCCCAGAAGCTGAGAGGGAAAGAGTGAGAGGGAAGGAGAGAGAGAGGAAGAGAGGAAGAGAGAGAAACAGATAGAAAAAAGAGTGGAAGGAAAAGAGAAAGAAAAAGAATGAGAGTAAGGAAGAGAGAAAGAAAATCAAAATCTAGTTTGAAACTAGCTCAACTATTTAAGTGGCATTTTGATATTGATAGAGTTGCCCTATTATGAGCTCACTGTTATAGACACACAATACAGTATTTTATTTTGAAATTCTCTGAGGCAAAACAGGGTGGGTTTTTTGTTTGTTTGTTTGTTTGTTTGTTTATTATTTCTGTGCCGCCCAGTCCCGAAGGGACTGCCGCTCAGACACTATACTTTTCCGCCAACCCCCCCCCAAAAATTAGAGGGAACACTGCTTGGAGTCTTTTAATCCAGTGTTTCCCAACCTTGGCAACTTGAAGATATCTGGACTTCAACTCCCAGAATTCCCCAGCCAGGTGGCGAACCTTTTAGACACCAAGTGCTCAAACTGTGCATACGCGCAAGGCCAAGCTGAAAGGTGCTTGCCTGCAAATGCATGGACATGTATGCACATGTGTGTTGATGCACGCACGCGTGCGCAGCAGAGATCTAAAGGCCAGCAAGAGGCAGGGCATCCCAACACCAGCAACGCAACAAGAGGCAACATCTTTTTCTTTCGTGAGCTTCTGTTTTGTCATTTGCAGGGATACAGAAGGTCACGAAAGAAACGCCACAGAGATCTGACCTGGTGCGACGGCACGCAAGGCAGCAGAGAGGGATCTATGTGCCACCTCTGGCACGTATGCTATAGGTTCACCATCACGGCCCTATAGCATTCCAGACAAGTGTCTTCTCCAGTCTCTTCTTAAAAGGTTCCAGTGGTGGAGCAGCCAGAACTACTGATGGTAAGGCCGTCCACTGATTGAGCCTGGGTGGCGCAGTGGTTAGAGTGCAGTGCTGCAGGCTACTTCTGCTGATCACCAGCTGCCAGCAGTTTGGCAGATCGAATCTCAGCAGGTTCAAGGTTGACTCAGCCTTCCAGCCTTCCAAGGTCAGTAAAATGAGGACGCAGATTGTTGGGGGCAATATGCTCACTCTATAAACCACTTAGAGAGGGATGTAAAGCACTGTGAAGCGGTATACGTACAGTGTTCCCTCGATTTTCGCGGGGGATGCGTTCCGAGGCCGCCCGCGAAAGTCGAATTTCCGCAAAGTAGAGATGCGGAAGTAAATACACTATTTTTGGCTATGAACAGTATCCCAAGCCTTCCCTTAACATTTTAAACCTCTAAATTACAATTTCCCATTCCCTTAGCAACCATTTAGATTATTACTAACCATGTTTATTTAAGTTTATTTTAAAAAATGTTTTTTAAAGGCAGACGAAAGTTTAGCAATGACATATGACGTCATTGGGCGGGAAAAACTGTGGTATAGGGGGGGAAACCGCGAAGTATTTTTTTAATTAATATTTTTGAAAAACCGTGGTATAGATGTTCCGCGAAGTTCGAACCTGCGAAAATCGAGGGAACCCTGTATAAGTCTAAATGCTATTGCTAATTATTCTAGCTGCAGGAGGACTGGGACATTCATAAGTATGAGGATTAGTCTTAAAGCATTTTTCTCCCCAGCATTATCGTAATTTCAAATGCTAATTAAATGAATGGTTGCAAGTCAAGGACTATATAGAAATTCAGTTAATTAGGTTATGGGTCAGGTTCGTTATAAAAAAAATCTAGCCAACAACAACAACAACAACAACAACAACAACAATAATAATTTATTAGATTTGTATGCCGCCCCTCTCCGAAGACTCGGGGCGGCTCACAACAGTAATAAAAAACAATATTGTAGCGAAACAAATCTAATATTAAAAAGAAGCATATAAAACCCTATCATATTTAAAAACCAAACAGCACATACATACCAAACATAAAATATAAAGAGCCTGGGGGAAAGGTGTCTCAACTCCCCCATGCCTGGCGGTATAGGTGGGTCTTGAGTAGTTTACGAAAGACAAGGAGGGTGGGGAAAGTTCTAATCTCCGGGGGGAGTTGATTCCAGAGGGCCGGGGCCGCCACAGAGAAGGCTCTTCCCCTGGGGCCCGCCAAATGACATTGTTTAGTCGACGGGACCCGGAGAAGACCAACTCTGTGGGACAATGGTGATTTAGTCACTAAACTATGATTAAATAAAGCTTGGTTCAGTCATCTGACTCCTGGATCCTGCATCATGGATATCCTACTTCCTGGACATGAAACAATTTATGTCCACGATGCCTCAGAACGATGCTGTAGAGAGCACTGTACACCAGAACAACTAAACACAAGAACAGGTTTTTCCCCGAACGCCATCACTCTGCTAAACAAATAATTCCCTCACCAGTCAAACTATTCACTAAGGCTGCATTACTATGACTATTGGTCTTGTCATCGTTCCTTTCACCCAACTCCTCCCACTTATTATGACTGTATGACTGCAACTTGCTGCTTGTATCTTTACAATTTATATTAATATTGCTTGTTTCCTGATTGCTTAGTTGTACCCTATGACAATCATTAAGTGTTGTACCTCATGATTCTTGACAGATGTATATTTTCTTTTATGTACACTGAGAGTGTATGCAACAAAGACTAATTCCTCGTGTGTCCAATCACACTTGGCCAATAAAGAATTCTATTCTATTCTATTCTATTCTATTCTATTCTACTCTACTCTACTCTACTCTACCCTACCCTGCCCTACCTAACCCTACCCTACCCTATTCCTATTCTATTCCTTTTTTCTGGGAGAGAAAAACTGAGTTAAGGATTCTGCCCTGCATAGGGATCACAAAGATAATTGCACCTGTAATTTGGTCTCATGCGTTTTTAGCAACTATCCAAGCAATCATGCAAAGGCCCCTCCTTGTCCACCGGCAGGAGTCTTTCTAAAGGAAACTGCAAGAACTGATCCTGGAATCATCTGGGCCGAAACGAACAAAATGAAGTTCAATGTAGAGAAGAGTAAAATCCTGCACCTAGGCAAAAAAAAACCCAAAACATGCATACAAATTAGGCGAAACCACATTCACCATGAGTGACCGTGAAAGGGATCTTGGAGTCTTGGTGGATAACCAGCTAAACATGGACCAGCAATGTGCAGCAGCGGCTAAAAAAGGCAACACAATCCTAAGCTGCATGAACAGGGGGATACACTCCAAGACCAGAGAGGTAATAATACCAGTCTATAAGGCCCTGGTCAGACCACACCTGGAGTATTGCATCCAGTTCTGGTCACCACACTTCAAAAGGGATATAGAGACTCTAGAGAGGGTGCAGAAAAGAGCAATTAAAATGATAAGGGGACTAGAGACCAGGTCATACGAGAAAAGGTTGCTGGAACTGGGCATGGATAGTCTAGTAAAAAGAAGGGCTAGGGGGGACATGATAGCTGTATACAGGTACTTAAGGGGTTGCCATGGAGAGGAGGGGGACACACTGTTTTCCAGGGCACCAGAGGACCGGACGAGGAACAACGGTTGGAAACTGACCAAGGAAAGATTCAACCTGGAGAAAGAACTTCCTGACAGTGAGAGCGATCAACCAGTGGAACGGCCTGCCAGCGGAGGTTGTGGACTCCCCAACTTTGGACATTTTCAAGAGGAGATTGGACTGCCATTTGGCTGGGGTGCTGTAGGATTTCCTGTTCAGGCAGGGGGTTGAACTTGATGACCTGTAAGGTCCCTTTCAACTCTAATAATAATTTTTTTAAAAAAAAATCATCTGCTTTAAAATGATATATTCATTCCTAAGATTACAATGTTATTTCAGATTCAACAAACCTATTTCATTACTTCAAAAGGAAAACAAAAGGTGTTTACCTCCTATTTTAATTTGTATTTTTCCTCGGCCTGTAACCAGCTTGTCTTAACCTGGTCCTCAGATTTATTTATTTATTATTCATTAATTAGATTTCCATGCCGCCCTATACCTCGGACTCAGGTGCAATGAACTTCAACTCAGCTACTAGAAAATCTGGAAGTTGAAATCCTCTACATCCAGAATGCATAAGATTGGAAAATTAGTCTACACCAAAGGTCTTCAAACTTGGCAACTTTAAGACTTGTGGACTTCAACTCCCAGAATTCTCCAGCCAGAGAATTGTGGGCTCCAACCAGGAGTTGAAGTCCACAAATCTTAAAGTTGCCAAGTTGATCTACACCAGTGATTTTCAACCTTTTTTGATCCGCGGCACATTTTTTACATTTACAAAACCATGGGGCACATTGAGTGGTGGAGGGGGTGGCTAAAAAAAGTTTGGACAAAAAAATTCTCTCTCTCTCTCTTCCTCCCTTTCGCTCTATTTCCCTCTCCCTCCCTCTTTCTCTCCCTTTCTCTTTTTTCTCTCTCTCTCCATCCCTCTTTCTTTCTCTCTTCCTTCCTTCTTCTTTTTTGCTCTCTTTTTCTCTCCCTCCCTCCCTCCCTCTGTCTTTCTCTCTCCCACCTTCCCTCCTTCTTTCTCTCTCTCTCTCTTTCTTTCTTTTTCTTTTTTTCTCTCTCTCTTTTGCTCTCTTTCTCTCTCTTGCTTTCTTTCTCTCTCTCTTGTTCTTTCTTTTTCTTTTCCTTTCTTTCTTTCTCTCTTTCTTTCTCTCTCTTTCTTTCTCTCTTGTTTTCTTTCTCGCTCTCTTGCTTGCTTCCTTTCTCTCTCTCTTGCTCTTTCTTTCTCTCTCTCTCGTTTTCTTTCTCTCTCTGAACTTCGCGGCACACCTGAGCATGTCTCACGGCACACTGATCTACACAGATGAATTTCTGAAACCTTCCATTCATCACTCCAACTGATCTGTGCAAGGCTTTCTTGGATCACTTTCCTACTAAGAGGAGCAAGTAGCGTCCTGTGGAGTTAATACATTCCCCCTCATGCCATTTCTATGACTACACAAACACAAAAGGCAAATTGATGGATACTTATGCATTGGGCTCTGCTGGAAAGGATAGATCTGTCTGAAAAGAGAATGACATTTTTATCCACTTTGTCATCAAGTTTCCTCTGGGTAGCCCCAAAATAAAAATGAGTCTGAAAAAAAACCTTGACCCTGCCTCCTTTAGTAACATCACCGTCACCATACACCCGTCCTCTCCTGTGGCCTTCAGACGACCAAAAGGAAGGAAATACACTGCTCAAAAAAATAAAGGGAACTCTTAAACAACACAGTATAACTCCAAGTAAATCAAAGTTCTGTGAAATCAAACTGTCCACTTAGGAAGCAACACTGATTGACAATCATAGAAACATAGAAACATAGAAGTCTGACGGCAGAAAAAGACCTCATGGTCCATCTAGTCTGCCCTTATACTATTTTCTGTATTTTATCTTAGGATGGATAGACGTTTATCCCAGGCATGTTTAAATTCAGTTACTGTGGATTTACTAACCACGTCTGCTGGAAGTTTGTTCCAAGGATCTACTAGTCTTTTAGTAAAATAATATTTTCTCACGTTGCTTTTGATCTTTCCCCCAACTAACTTCATATTGTGTCTCCTTGTCCTCGTGTTCACTTTCCTATTAAAAACACTTCCCTCCTGGACCTTATTTAACCCTTTGACACATTTAAATGTTTCGATCATGTCCCCCCTTTTCCTTCTGTCCTCCAGACTATACAGATTGAGTTCATTAAGTCTTTCCTGATACGTTTTATGCTTAAGACCTTCCACCATTCTTGTAGCCCAATTTCAATTTTACCTGCTGTTGTGCCCATTCAACTTTGTACAGAACAAAGTATTCAATGAGAATATTTCATTCATTCAGATCCAGGATGTGTTCTTTGAGTGTTCCCTTTATTTTTTTGAGCCGTATAAATGTGTGGCAAGCAAAAGTTGCCCACTTTTGCTCAAGAATGAGGAAAACAGAGAGGGTTGGGGCAGGTTTGGGAAGCAGGCCAAAATTAGAATAAAGGAGTCTGGAAAGATTTTTGTGAGCTGGCACATTCTCCCAGGAGATTAACAGTACACCGGGAGGAAAGGGGAGGGGGATCTTTGACAAAGCCGCTTCCTAAATGAGATTTCATAAAACTATAACCGAAGTGCCACAGGAGGACTGGTGAATGTTTAACCTGTCCGCCTAAGCTGCAACCTGGAATGGGAGAGAGGATGTTCTTTAGGCCAAAAGCTCTTAACCGTTCCGATCAAAAGTTACTGCCCACTTGCTCCCACTTAAATGGCTTTTCTCAAGAAACAAGGTGTGGGGGGAGGATCCGAACAATATTTTTATTTATTTATTATTATTTTTTTATTTTGTCCAATGCACAATAATACACAATGAAGGTTATAGAGGTTATACTTGAGTAAAATGAGCCGGGATGGACGCAGCAGGTAGAGTGCAGTACTGCAGGCCACTGAAGCTGACTGTAGATCTGAAGGTCAGCAGTTCAAATCTCATCACCGGCTCAAGGTTGACTCAGCCTTCCATCCTTCTGAGGTGGGTAAAATGAGGACCCGGATTGTGGGGGCAATAGGCTGGCTCTGTTAAAAAGTGCTATTGCTAACATGTTGTAAGCCGCCCTGAGTCTAAGGAGAAGGGCGGCATAAAAATCGAATGAATGAATGAATGAATGAATAAATAAATAAATAAATAAATAAAATATATTACAGAAAGAATAGAAGTGAAAATTTAGGAGAAGAATATATCAATAAGAGAATAGAAGGATATTATGAGAGTAGTATAAGAAGAATAGAATAGAAGAATAGTAGATACGATATATCTAGACATTTTTAAGAGAAGATTGAATGATATATCTGGACATTTTTAAGAGAAGATTGAACTGCCACTTGACTGCTGTGCTATAAGGTTCCTGCTTGGGCAGGGGTTTGAACTTGATGGCCTTCATGGTCCCTTTCAACACTAACAATCAATCAATCAATCAATAAATAAATAAATAAATAAAATGAGATATAGGAGAGACAATAGGACAGGGGATGGGAGGCACACTAGTGCACTTATGCACGCCCCTTACTGACCTCTTAGGAATCTGGAGAGGTTGACTGTGGATAGTCTGAGGGTAAAAAGTTGGAGGTTAGAGGAAGATACTACGGAGTCCAGTAATAAGTTCCACGCTTCGACAACTCGATTACTAAAGTCGTATTTTTTACAGTCCAATTTGGAGCGGTTAATATTAAGCTTGTATCTGTTGTGTGCTCTTGTGTTGTTGTGGTTGAAGCTGAAGTAGTCATTGGCAGGCAGGACGCTGCAGCATATGATCTTGTGGGCAATACTTAGATCATGTTTAAGGCGTCGTATGTGTAAGCTTTCTAGACCCAGGATAGTGAGTCTAGTTTCGTAGGGTATTTTGTTGCAGGTGGAGGAGTGAAGGGCTCTTCTGGTGAAGTATCTTTGGACATTTTCAAGGGTGTTAATGTCCGAGATGCGGTATAGGTTCCAAACAGATGAGCTGTATTCTAGGATGGGTCTGGCAAAGGTTTTGTAAGCTCTGGTAAGTAGTGTGAGATTGCCAGAGCAGAAGCTACGTAGGATTAGGTTTACAACTCTTGAAGCCTTTCATTCATTCATTCATTCATTCATTCATTCATTCATTCCATTTTTATGCCGCCCTTCTCCTTAGACTCAGGGCAGCTTACAACATGTTAGCAATAAAAGAGCCAGCCTATTGCCCCCACAATCTGGGTCCTCATTTTACCCACCTCGGAAGGATGGAAGACTGAGTCAACCTTGAGCTGGTGATGAGATTTGAACTGCTGACCTTCAGATCTACAGTCAGCTTCAGTGGCCTGCAGTACAGTTATTAGTACTCCGAAGTCCTTAACCTAGAGGGGGTTATCAGTGATAATTTGTTTATTCAGTTTGTATTTGTGGTTCTGATTCTTTTTGCCGATGTGTAGGACAGATCATTTGCTGGTTGAGATTTGGAGTTGCCATGTGTTAGACCAGTCAGAAACAGAGTCTAGGTCTTTTTGGAGAGTAGTTGTGTTATCGGTGGTGTTGAAAAGTTTAACATCATAATAGGGTGGCAGGAGGGAAGCCCAGCAGGAGGGTTCCAAACAGAGAACAAGGATGTTTGCCCCATTTTAAATTTCTGCCAACAGACCAGGTCCGGTGATGGCAAACCTATGGCGCGCGTGTTACAGGAGGCACGCGGAGCCATATCGGAGGGCACATGAGGCTTTGCCCTATGTCAGTGATGCCCACACCCATAATTCAATGCCTAGGGAGGGTGAAAATAGCTCCCCCTGTCCCCCAGAGGCCCTCTGGAGGCCAGAAAGGGCCTGTTTCCCAACTTCTGGTGGGCCCAGTAGGCTCGTGGTTCACCCTCGTGGTTCGCCATCACTGCCCTATGTCATATGTGTACTGGCCAGCTGATTTTCGGCCTTGCAGAAGGCTGTTTCACCCTCTGGAGCAGGGGATGGCGCGGAGCCATGCTGGGGAGGGGGCATCTGACCCCAGGGAACATCCTGTTTTTGCCACAGGGAGTAGGTTTTTTTTGCATCAAACAATAGCACACAGCACAGGAGATATGAAGTGCATATAACAAACCCTTAAGAGACACCATGGAAAAATATTTAAGAGATGAAAAGAAAGGAGGAGAGAGACGGAGGTAATGAGACAAACATAAGTCTCCCAAAAGCTAAGAGGGGGAAATATGACGAAACGTATGTAGCGTTTGGCTTCACTGTGACTACGGTGGGAGGCGAGGAAAGACCGGTATATTTACTGTGTCTAAAATGTTGGCAGTGGACAGCATGAGCATGGGCTTCCCTAGGTATGCCCATGTCACATCAACACTCCGCAGTCTGTATTGGTTGCCGATCAGTTTCCGGTCGCAATTCAAAGTGTTGGTTATGACCTATAAAGCCCTTCATGGCATCGGACCAGAATATCTCCGAGACCGCCTTCTGCCGCACGAATCCCAGCGACCGATTAGGTCCCACAGAGTTGGCCTTCTCCGTGTCCTGTCAACAAAACAATGCCAGGGGAAGAGCCTTCTCTGTGGCGGCCCCGGACCTCTGGAATCAACTCCCCCTGGAGATTAGGATTGCCCCCACCCTCCTTGCCTTTCGTAAACTCCTAAAAACCCACCTTTGCCGCCAGGCATGGGGAAACTGATTCCCCTTGGCCGCTCCGTTATATGTATGGTTTGTTTGGGTTGTATGAGTGTTTTTAAATCAAGGGCTTTAACTGTTTTCCTGTTTCAATCATTGGATTTGTATTTTGTTTTCTTCTTGTGAGCCGCTCCAAGTCTTCGGAGAGGGGCGGCATACAAATCTAATAAATAAATAAATAAATGAAGCCAAATAAATTAAGGTTGTCACTTTAACACCCCAATCACACTGATAAGCCGCTTGAGTTTTTTCAGCAAAAATGTGCTGAATATTGCAAACAACCATCCTGGCAGAGAGTTGGGGGGGGGGGCATGGAATGTTTGTTTGTTTGTTTGTTTGTTTGTTTGTTTGTTTGTTTATTAGATTTGTATGCCGCCCTCTCCGTAGACTCGGGGCGGCTCACAACAATAACAAGAACAATGTAAGAACAAATCTAATAATTTTAAAAAAAAACACTAAAAAACCCATTATTAAAAGCAAACATACACACAAACATACCATGTATAACCTGTATAGGCGCGGGGGAGATGTGTCAGTTCCCCCATGCCTGACGGCAGAGATGGGTCTTAAGAACTTTACGAAAGGCAACTTCTTCCTGGGGTGGGGGGCGTAATAGAAAATAATTGAGAAGCATTGGCTTAAGTCACGATTTAACATAACGTTGAAGCCCAGAAAATGGTATAACTAGGTTAAGGATAGTGTATGAAAGTAGTCTCTGTGCTGCCTGAAGCAAACAGCGGGAGGGGCCAGGAGCCAGAATATTTATATTTATTTATATTTAGAAACATAGAAACATAGAAGTCTGACGGCAGAAAAAGACCTCATGGTCCATCTAGTCTGCCCTTATACTATTTTCTGTATTTTATCTTAGGATGGATATATGTTCATCCCAGGCATGTTTAAATTCAGTTACTGTGGATTTATCTACCACGTCTGCTGGAAGTTTGTTCCAAGGATCTACTACTCTTTCAGTAAAATAATATTTTCTCACGTTGCTTTTGATCTTTCCCCCAACTAACCTCAGATTGTGCCCCCTTGTCCTTGTGTTCACTTTCCTATTAAAAACACTTCCTTCCTGGACCTTATTTAACCCTTTAATATATTTAAATGTTTCGATCATGTCCCCCCTTTTCCTTCTGTCCTCCAGACTATACAGATTGAGTTCATTAAGTCTTTCCTGATAAGGTTTATGCTTAAGACCTTCCACCATTCTTGTAGCCCGTCTTTGGACCCGTTCAATTTTGTCAATATCTTTTTGTAGGTGAGGTCTCCAGAACTGAACACAGTATTCCAAATGTGGTCTCACCAGCGCTCTATAGAGTGAGATTACAATCTCTTTCTTCCTGCTTGTTATACCTCTAGCTATGCAGCCAAGCATCCTACTTGCTTTCCCTACCGCCTGACTGCACTGTTCACCCATTTTGAGACTCAGAAATCACTACCCCTAAATCCTTTTCTTTATATGCAAAATTTATCTAAACTGCCTGAAACTCGCCAGACTGTAGGCGGCTTACAGGAATTAATTGACTCAGTTTTCTCCCAGACTATAGAATAAAAATGAGGAAGTTGTTAGCTCTCAAATTTTACTGAAAATCAGATTGTTCCCTGAATCCTTGAATGGCTTGGCAGAGAGTCTGTATCTCCAGGCATCCTTCTGCTCTGCAGAAATTTTGCCTCTGTCCACAGGAAACAGAAGCCAAAGTTGTTGGTTTTTTAAAAAAATGGAGCACTGGACTTTAGAGAATTGATAGGTGGGTTGATTGATTATGTGCCATCAAGTGAGTATCAACTATCAGTGACCACATAGATATTCTCCGGGACAAATTGTCCCTAATGAGGAATGTCCAAGTTCAAACCTATCACACAACCATGACATCTGTGAGATGCTCTTTTGAGACAGTCACTGGCTGGGTTAAAAGTCGGCACTAACCCACAATCGTTTTTATTTGTTTGGCCTGGCAAGTAATAGGAATCCACTACCACAATGTATAAGCAACAGTTTTGCAACTTCACATGCAAGTCCAGCCACGTGTAGGAACTTCAATAAACTCTGGTTAAGAATATCAGGTCGAGTCCTACATGAAACAAGGTAAAATTCAAGGCATAGTCAAGAAACCATAGGTTATCATGATACAGGAATTTGGTATGGTGATTAAGACCTGGGGGGGGGGGGCAGAAATTGGAGACTGTGAGTTCTAATCCCGCTTTAAGCACAAAACTAGCTGTGTGGCGTTTGGCCAGTTTCTGTCTGTCTGTCTGTCTGTCTGTCTGTCTGTCTGTCTGTCTGTCTGTCTGTCTGTGTCTCTCTCCCCTTCTCTCTCCTCCCTCCCTCTCTCCCTCTCCCCCCCCTCTCTTCCCCCATGAAAAAGAAAGAAAGGGCAAATAACTTCTGAAATATTGTTAAGATAACTGCGGGGCAGCGGTCCCCAAACTACGGCCCACGGGCCGAATGCGGCCCACTGAGGCCATTTATCCGGCCCACGGGTGAGTGACACAACACAGTGTTCCATCTAATTTTCTATGAATAAAATGTGCTATTTTGTTAGTAACTAATATCAATCATCAAAAAAGTTGCAAAAGTTTTTTTTTCTAATCTTGTCATCCAGTTACATTCATTTTCTTTTAATTAAATTCCCTCCTTAATGTTCCTTCAAAAAGTACACCAATTATATTTCTAACTTATTAGCCATTATGCCAAAGTGCTTCCTTCTTTCTTTATACATTTTTCTATAAGCCAAGAAAACCTACAATTAGATGTCAACAAAAGAAAATTAAAAACAAAACATAAACATATATGAATTTCAGACTTCTTCCCTCCCTCTAAATAGTATATTCCCATTTTGATTTTTACTTTAAAATAAGTTATGTGCAGTGTGCATAAGGATTTGTTCACAGTTTTTTAAATAGTCCGGCCCTCCAACAGTCTGAGGGACAGTGAACTGGCCCCCTGTGTAAAAAGTTTGGGGACCCCTGCTGCAGGGGGCTTGTTCAAGCAGGAAAAAACTAAAAGAGCTTGGAACACTCATATCAAATGACCTACCCTGTTTCCCTGAAAATAAGTCACCCCCAAAAGTAAGACATGGGAGAGCTTTCGTAGAATTACCCAATATAAGGCATCCCCTGAAAGTAAGACGTAGGAGACGTTTCGTTTTGCAGCATTCCCGAACAGAACTTATAGAACATATATCTGAAGAAAGTATAATTGTTGTACATGGAAATAATGGTACGGTAGTAGTAAGAAATTCTTGATAGGATTTACAGTTTGTCTGGTTATGCTGGTTTGTGATGACAACTACTGTACAGTATATAATAAATGTTCAGGTTTTTTGTTCAGCAATTAATGTGAATTCTTCATTGGGAAAAAAATAAGACATCCCCTGAAAATAAGACACTGTCTTATTTTCAGGGAAACAGGGTAAGTTCAAAGCCCACTGCAACAACATCACCAAAAAGGCTTCAAGAGTGGTTAACCTAATCCTACGTACTGTAGCTTCTGCTCCGGTAATCTCACACTACTAACCAGAGCACAAAAAACTTTCACCAGACCAATTCTTGAATACAGCTCATCTGTCTGGAATCTGTGTTGGTAATGACCTGTAAAGCCCTACATGGCATCGGACCAGAATACCTACGAGACCGCCTTCTGCTGCCCGAATCCCAGCGGCCGATTAGGCCTTCTCCGGGCCCCGTTGACTAAACAATGCCGGTTGGCGGGGCCCATGGGGAAGAGCCTTCTCTGTGGTGGCCCCGGCCCTCTGGAATCAACTACCTCCAGAGATTCGAACAGCCCCTACCCTCCTCGCCTTCAGTAAAATACTGAAGTCACCTCTGTCGCCATGATTACCTCCCCCCATCGTTATGTTTTCTGACCTCTGTTGTATTAACTGGGTTGAATGTGTACGATTGTGTAGTTGGTGATTTTATGACACTGTTTATGTTATATTTATGTTTTTTAAATTTTTATTAGATTTGTAATGTATTGTATTATTGCTATGTTGTGAGCGCCCCGAGTCTCCAGAGAGGGACGGCATACAAATCTAACAAATAAATAATAATAATAATAATAATAATAATAATAATAATAATAATAATAATTTAAAAAAAAAAAAACCTCACACCGCATTTGGGGCATGAATACTCTAAAAAATGTCCAGAGATACCTTATGAGAAGAGCCCTCCACTCCTCCAGTCGCAACAGAATACCCAACGCAACTAAACTTACAACCCTAGGCTTAGAAAGCTTAGAACTATGTCGCTTTAAACACAACCTAAGCACAGCCCATAAAATCATCTGCTGCAACGTCCTTCCTGTCAACAGCTACTTCAGCTTCAACCACAACAATATACGAGCACACAACTGGTACCAGGAGTCAAGATTGACTTGAAGGCACACGCGCGCACACAAAAGAGTTAGATGCTGTGCTGTGTCTGTCACTGGATAGATATAGGAAAGGCTTTTCCTCTTAACCAGAGAGGCACAGGCTACTGTTTTAGCCTCTGCTGAATTAATTAAACCAAATTTCTGCACTGCCCCTTTGACCCTAGTAAATCAAGGAGTCCGTAGTCAGCCAATGACTTGCCAGATGTCCTGCACTTATAGGAATGCACTTCACCAGAACATCCCATGGCCTTGTTCCATTATTTCTGGACTTTTGACCTAGCGGTGTTGTCAGTCTGATTGGAGATGCAGTTAAAGAGGCTTGAGACCCAGATGCCTAGAAGACCTCAACAGATGTCAAAAATAAGGTGGCTTTTAAAAGCAGGGTCAAACAAAGCCTCTGCGGCAGAGACCCATCCTGTGCTGGGAGAAAGAGAGCCCCCTCCCCATTTCCAAAATCTTCCCAAGGATTTAAAATCTTTCCTCTCCAACACAAGGGGTGACATCTGCTGGCAAAGTGTCACACCACACTGTGTTACATTTGTTGCTCCACAGGCAACCCAAGGTGATGACAGCGGCTGCCCTTCACAACTATTGCACAGCCTGGTGCTGGCTCTAGTGTGTATCTGACACTGCTATGAAAGACCATCAATCCACATACCATGCTTACATCCGGAACCGCCTTCTACTGCACGAATCCCAGCGGCCGATAAGATCCCACAGAGTTGGCTTTCTCCGGGTCCCCTTGACCAAACAATGTCGTTTGGCGGGCCCCAGGGGAAGAGCCTTCTCTGTGGCGGCCCCGGCCCTCTGGAATCAACTCCCCCCAGAGATTAGAACTGCCCCTACTCTCCTTGTCTTTCGCAAATTACTCAAGACCCACCTGTATCGCCAGGCATGGGGGAGTTAAGATATTCCTTCCCCCTAGGCCATTACAAGTTATGCATGGTATGTTTGTGTGTATGTTTGGTTTTATAATAAGGGTTTTTAGTTGTTTTATTAATTGGATTGTTACATGCTGTTTTTTATCATTGTTGTTAGCCGCCCCGAGTCTGCGGAGAGGGGCGGCATACAAATCCAATAAATAATAATAATAATAATAATAATAATAATAATAATAATAATAATAATAATGCTTGCCTCCCAAACAGGAGTTCTATTTTCCAGACCTGCTAAGACAGAATGGGTATTTTTGCCAAAGCAAAATCATTTTATACAAAGTGATGATACCCAATCATAAGAAGGCATTTCTCCGGTATAAGAATTTACTGTCGTCCTGGCCTTTAATTGTCAATTCAGTGGGAGTGTATTTTCTAGTTGTGGCTAGTATTACACCCCAACTGAACATGTTTTGAAAACTTTAATTAATTTAACAACAACAACAATAATAGTAGTAACAACAACAACATAGCAACAGAGTTGGAAGGGACCTTGGAGGTCTTCTAGTCCAACCCCCTGCTTAGGCAGGAAACCCTACATTACTTCAGACAGATGGTTATCCAACATCTGCTTAAAAACTTCCAGTGTTGGAGCATTCACAACTTCTGGAAGCAAGCCGTTCCACTGATTAATTGTTCTAACTGTCAGGAAATTTCTCCTTAGTTCTAAGTTACTTCTCTCCTTAAATTTGATTTTAATTTTATTTAATTTATTGGATTTGTGAGCTGTCCAACTCCTTTCGGACTCTGAGTGGCATATAACAGATAAAAATATTGTAAAAACAGTTATAAACCCCTTAATAAAAAAAACATTCAAACTTTTGGGACAGAGCTAGATGCGATTGCTCAATGGCCCCGGGCCTGTCGGCAGACCCAGGTTTTCAGGACTTTCCAGAAGGCCAGGAGAGTGGGGCAGTGTGGGTCTCCGGATGTAGCTGGTTCCAGAGAGCCAGAGCCGCCACAGAGAAGGCCCTGCCCCACAGTCCCGCCAGTCGACACTGTTTGGCAGATAGGACCTGGAGAACCTGGGCTCTAACTGGTCTCTGGGAAGTGCGAGGCAGATGACAGTCCCATAAGTAGCCTAAGCTATGTAAGCTTTATATGTGATAACCAACACCTTAAATTGCGTCTGGAGACTGATTGGAAGCCCATGCAGATCACAAAGTGTTGATGTTATACAGGTGTATCAAGACACACCCACAACAGCTCACGCAGCTGCATTCTGGACTAATTGTAGTCTCTGAATGCTCTTTAAGGGTAGCCCCATGTAGAGCACTCAGGGGTCCCCAAACCTGGCAACTTTAAGACTTGTGGACTTCAACTCCAAGCTGCTTCCTGGAGAATTCTGGGAGTTGAAGTCCACAAGTCTTAAAGTTGCCAAGTTTGGGGACCTCTGCTTTATATTCTCATCCACCCTCTCAATTCCTTTAAAAAAAAATAATCTTGAAAATATTTTTTTTTCCCCAAATGGAAAGGAATGCTTTCATTTCTGGTGCTACCAGACTGCTCATTTAGACGGCCAAGATTAACACGGCTCTCCTACATTATGTAATGTAGGATGTTTTAAATAATATCTCTCTCACACACACCCTCCTTCATTACACCATGGGATACCTTAGCTGCGGTCCAAGTACATTCAGAAAAAGAATGAATGAAGCAGTGTGGTTGGGCAGTAGGAAAAGCAAGTAGGATGCTTGGCTGCATAGCTAGAGGTATAACAAGCAGGAAGAGGGAGATTGTGATCCCCTTATATAGAGATCTGGTGAGACCACATTTGGAATACTGTGTTCAGTTCTGGAGACCTCACTTACAAAAAGATATTGACAAAATTGAACGGGTTCAAAGATGGGCTACAAGAATGGTGGAAGGTCTTAAGCATAAAACATTATCAGGAAAGACTTAATGAACTCAATCTGTATAGTCTGGAGGACAGAAGGAAAAGGGGGGACATGATCAAAACATTTAAATATGTCAAAAGGTTAAATAAGGTTCAGGAGGGAAGTGTTTTTAATAGGAAAGTGAACACAAGAACAAGGGGACACAATCTGAAGTTAGTTGGGGGAAAGATCAAAGGCAACATGAGAAAATACTATTTTACTGAAAGAGTCGTAGGTCCTTGGAACAAACTTCCAGCAGACGTGGTTGGTAAATCCACAGTAACTGAATTTAAACATGGCTGGGATAAACATATATCCATTGTAAGATAAAATATAGGAAATAGTATAAGGGCAGACTAGATGGACCATGAGGTCTTTTTCTGCCGTCAATCTTCTATGTTTCTATGTTATTAGACTGTATCCACCTGATCGATGAATGCTATGTACAGTATATATGTGGTCTGAGTGGGAATGCCTGACTTTTAATAATTGGGGATTTTAGATTAATTGGATTTAGGACATTGCATTTTATATTGTTTCTTTTTATATGCTGTAAGCCACCCTGAGTCATCAGATAAAATACAGGAAATAGTATAAGGGCAGACTAGATGGACCATGAGGTCTTTTTCTGCCGTCAGTCTTCTATGTTTCTATGTTTCTAACAAGGGAAATCTAGTTTTCATTATACATTTGGCATCTTGTAATTGCAGCAGGGAAAATAGGCACACCACCCGTCTCTTGGGCTGCACCAAGTCCTACCTGTCAATATATTTTAAAATCTCTAAATTGCAACTGCAGTGGAGGGAGGGAGGGAGATGTCTAATCAGAAAGTTCAAGTTCTCCATAAACTTAATTCTCCTGATGCTATGGAGAAGTTCTCGCCAGCACTATGGATGTGCTTGAAAACACTTGCAGACAAGACTTGTATCAATTTATCCGGGTTGTTTTATGGGAAATTCAAACAATAATTTCAATCCCTAATATTGTGCCAATATGTCTTGTTTTTTTCTTTCCACAAACAGTAGAAAAAAATAAGGAAAAACACTGAATATTTGTACTGTATGTTTGACTGGCAAATCTGACGTGCTCCATCTACAGAGCCCCCTTGTTAAAAAGTATGACAAGGCAATCTCCTTAGGGGAACAAGGAACACACACAGAGAGAGACTTGATTCTGGGTGGATTAGAGCAGTGGTTTTCAACCTTTTTTGAGTCGGGGCACATTTTTTACATTTACAAAACCATGGGGCACATTGAGTGGGGCGGGGGCTAAAAAAAGTTTGGACAAAAAAATTCTCTCTTCCTCCCTTTCGCTCTATTTCTCTCTCCCTCTCTCTCCCTCTTTTTTTCTCTTTCTCTCCATCCCTCTTTCTTTCTCTTTTCTTTCCTCTTTATTGCTCTCTTTCTCTCTCCCTCTCTACTTCCCTCTATGTCTTTCTCTCTCCCACCTTCCCTCCCTCTCTTTCTCTCTCTCTCTCTCTCTTGCTTTCTTTCTTTTGCTCTCTCTCTTGCTTGCTTTCTCTCTTGTTCTCTTTCTCTCTCTCTTTCTTTCTTTCTCTCTCTTTCTTTCTTTCTCTTGCTTGCTTTCTCTTTTTTTTTTTTTCTCTCTTGCTCTTTCTTTCTCTCTTTCTCTTTCTCTTTTCTTTCTCTGAGCTTCGCGGCACACCTGATCATGTCTCGCGGCACTCTAGTGTGCCACGGCACACTGGTTGAAAAACACTGGATTAGAGCACAGTAACTTTCACTTCTTAAAGAGAGAGAGAGCAAAGATGGGGCATGGAATCCACAACCTCCCTCATTTGTTTGATTTCTAATAGATTTCTTCCAGATTATGAGGTACATTAAAAAATGTGGCCAATTACACTACATAAAGTCATTGTTAAGTCTGGTCCCACCTGGTAATTTGTTCATTTAACATTTTCCCATCCTTTCTCCAACTTTGGAATATTCTCAGGCCACCGCAGATGGAGATAGCAACCCAAATTGAATAAGATGCGAAGGCCAAAAAATTGATTTTCTTCCATGATCCCGCTGCCTTTTTATCAAACTTCTGAGAATATCCTCGCCCTCCAGGGGTGTGTGTGGGAGAAACCACCCAGGTTTTCTCAGTGATAAAGACCAGGCAGTTTTGTAATTATTGTTGCGTTTGGCTTCTTTTTATTGTTGTGCTATTGTATTGCATTGCTTTTATTGTTGTAAGATGCCCTGAATCCTACGGGATTGGGTGGCCTGGAAGTTAAATAAATTTAAATTTAAATTAAATTAAATTAATATACCCAGAAGCACCGGCTCAAGGTTGACTCAGCTTTCTCTCCTTCCGAGGTGGGTAAAATGGGGACCCAGATTGTTGGGGGCAATATATGCTGACTCCGTAAACCGCTTAGAGAGGGCTGTAAAAGCACTACGAAGCGGTATATAAGTCTCTAAATGCTATTGCTTATTTTAAAAAACACACACAGCGAGAGGGGAGCTACCGCACATACATTCTTGCCACCAGCTCCACCACTCCTGCCTCTTCTCTCTTCCTGGAGATGCCACCAAACTCAGAGGTTGAACCACACAGATCCACTGCTTTTGTACAGCAGATTCTCAAGGAAAGGATCCCAAGCCCCCCACCTCTGAAAGGGATCTCTGGAGGACAGAAGGAAAAGTGGGGACATGATCGAAACATTTAAATACGTTAAAGGGTTAAATAAGTTTCAGGAGGGAAGAGTTTTTAATAGGAAAGCGAACCCAAGAACAAGGGGGCACAATCTGAGGTTAGTTGGGGGCAAGATCAGAAGCAACGTGAGAAAATATTATTTTACTGAAAGAGTAGTAGATCCTTGGAACAAACTTCCAGCAGACGTGGTTGGTAAATCCACAGTCACTG
This sequence comes from Erythrolamprus reginae, assembly GCF_031021105.1. Taxonomy (NCBI): domain Eukaryota; kingdom Metazoa; phylum Chordata; class Lepidosauria; order Squamata; family Dipsadidae; genus Erythrolamprus; species Erythrolamprus reginae. The sequence goes on along the minus strand of NC_091951.1, from coordinate 43,224,571 downwards.
AATTTAAACATGCCTGGGATAAACATACCTGTATATCCATCCTAAGATAAAATACAGGAAATAGTATAAGGGCAGACTAGATGGACCAGGAGGTCTTTTTCTGCCGTTTTGTGTCTCAGGTTTCCACCCAGAAGAAGGGAAAATGTGCACTGTGCATGGTCGCCAGCTCCCTGGGGGGGGACAGGCAAGTCCTACCTCCACCGAACAAAGAAGGCTGGGGGTGGGACCGAGGGGGGAAGGGTCTCGGAGGGGAAGGGTCTCTTGCTGCTTCAGGGTCCTTCCTCCTCCTCCTCCTCCTCTCCCCCCACTTCCCCAGGGAAGGGAGAAGGCAAAAGCAAAGCCTTTCCAGCCTCGAAGCTGGGGGTTGGGGGCTAAGCCCCCCCCCTTTTCTTTTGGCAAGGCTGAAAGGGAAGAGAGATGGGAGCGGGCGAGAGGCTTCCCAAGCAAGCGGGAATAAAGGGGGCCATTCTCAACCAGCCGGAGGCAACCTCCGGTTCAACGCACCTCGCCGAGATTTCAGCCCCCCCCCCAATCGGTCTAGCCCTCGGCAGAGCAACGCGGGGTCCAGGGCGACGCTCCCCCCCCCCCCCCCACACACACACATACACAAACACAAATAAGTTCTGGCCGAGCCGAGCGCAAACCCGCTGCCCCCTTCCAAGAGCCAAGAAAACTCCCATTCAAACCAGCGCCGCCTCGATCTCTGGAGGGTGTTGGAGGGGGGGGGCGGCGGGAGAAGAGGGAGAGAGAGAAAATGGGAGAAAAGAAAAACTTGGGGGACAAGGAAGCGGATCGGGAGGAAACGGAGGGAGGGGGGTCTCTAGAGCCTCCTCCCAGGCGGGCCACAACGTTGAAAAGCTTCTGATTGCTTCTTCTCCCTCTTTCTTTCTTTCTTTCTTTCTTCCTTTCTGTCCCCCTCTCCTTCCTTCCTTCCTTCTTTCTTTCTGTTTCTTCATTCCTCTCTCCTTCCTTCTTTCTTTCTCCCTCTCTCCTTTCTCCTTTTTCTTTTCCTTCTTTTCTTCCTTCCTTCCTTTCTCTCTCTCCTTTTTCTTTTCCTTCTTTCCTTCCTTTCTTTTCTTCTGTCCTTTCTTCTTTTTCCTCTTTCTTTTCTTCTTTCCTTCCTTTCTTCCGCTCTCTCTCCTTTCCTTCTTTCTTTCTTTTCCTTCTTTCCTTCCTTTCTTCCTCTCTCCTTTCCTTCTTTCTTTCTTTTCCTTTTTTCCTTCCTTTCTTCCTTTCTCTCCTTTCATTCTTTCTTTCTTTTCCTTCTTTCCTTCCTCTCTCTCTCCTTTCCTTTTTTCTTTCTTTTCCTTCTTTCCTTCCTTTCTTCCTCTCTCCCTCCTTCCCTCTTCTTTCTTTTCCTTCTTTCCTTCCTCTTTCCTTTCTTTTCCTTCTTTCCTTCCTCTCTCTCAATCCTTCCTTCTCCTTTCTTTTTCTCCCTTCCTTCCTTTTTTCTCTCTCTCCTCCCGTTCGCCTTTTCCTCTTCCTTTTCTTCCACCCGCGGAAAAACCTTCGCGGGCGGGCGGGCATGCAGGAGCGCGAAACAAAAGATAGACGCAAGAAACGGGGAGTGGGCGCCGCCGGGGGGTGCGGCGACGGTGAGGAGAAGTAAAGAGCAAACTCACCCCAAACGCCATCTCCGTCTTGCTCCGGGGAGCCAGCGAGCCAGCGGCGACCTCCGCGTCTCTCCAGCCCGATGCACCGGCTCGCGGCCGCCGGGGAAGGGAGGAAGGACCCTCCGTCACCTTTCTCTCCGCCGCGGGGAATTCCAACGCGCGGTGTAAACAAGCCGCTCTCCACCCCCCCTCCCCTTTTCCAACTCCCCTCAAATCCACCTCAGGCGAGAGAGCGCGCGAGAGAGGCTTGCGCGGAAAAAAGGGAACCGATCCAAGGCAGCGCGGTGCGTGCGCCTCCAGTCAGTCAATCACCCAGGAAGGTTTCCTGGGAGGCGCGCGACGCCGCTTGCAAAAGTACTTGGGCGACCGGCCCGCCGCTCCACAAGCAAGCGACGAGGCGAGGCGCGAGGGCCCCTGCTGCGAGTGAGCGGCTACTGCAAAGAGAGAGAGAGAGAGGGAGAGCGGGGCGACGCCGGCTGACAAAAGCCAAAGCCGGGCCTCGCCGCTTCTTCCCCGGCGGCGCCCCTCCTCCGCGGGGTGAGGAGCGCCAGCTTGAGGGAAGCGCGGGCAACCCGCCTCCTCCACAGCCTGAGTCGCGCGGGGGCCCTGACTGGACTTTCCCGACCGCAGCGCGCCAAAACTGCTCGGCCGCCCGGCTGCCCGCCAGTAGCAGCAGCTCCGGGTTTGTTTATAGGTGAAGGGAAAGAGGGTGCCGCCCCCGCGCCCCGTCTACAATCCACCGGCTTTTACCCCGTTAAAGCTGGGAGCCACAACTCTGCCACACGAGGCGGGAGGTTCCCCCCCCCCCCCCATCTCTTCTTCCCGGCTCAAGAAATGCTGGGCTTCTTCTGGTCGTGTTTCATGGATGAAGCACCAGAATGTTCATATAGAGACCGTTTCGCCCAGGGATAATTTTTTAGGGGGGGGGGGTGTTCGTTGGTCTGGTACTCTCGAATCCTGGGTTCAAAAGAAGCAGCGGTGTGTTAGGCTCACATAGCTGATTCCTAGGCAACTATATAAGTCTAACTTTCAGGACTGGAGCATTCCCAATAATAATAACAACAACATAAAATTTAACGTTTAATTTAATTAATTTAATTTAACAATAGCAACAATAATAGTAACAACAACAACATAGCAGCAGAGTTGGAAGGGACCTTGGAGGTCTTCTAGCCCACCCCCTTGCTTAGGCAGGAAACTACACTACTTGAGAGAAATGGTTATCCAACACCTAAACTTCCAGGGTTGGAGCATTCGCAACTTCTGGAGGCAAGCTGTTCCGCTGATTAATTGTTCTACCTGTCAGGAAACTTCTTAGTTCTAAGTTGCTTCTCTCCTGGTTTAGTTTCCACCCATTGCTTCTTTCATTACTTCTTTCAGAAGACACTCCTTTAGGACAGACCAACACTCTCCCAGGTAGTCAATTGGAAAAAATGGAAAATAACATTTGCTCTAACTGCCTCAGGGGGAAAAGAGGTGGGTGAGCAGTTCTTCCATTCATATTTGGGATAGGCTTTCACCATCAAAACTCATACTTTCCATCAGGACTCACTGTGGAATGGTGAACCAGGAGATACCAAACCTTCTGCCTCCAGGAGAAACTTTTATAACAGCCTATCTAGAAACATAGGAGATTGACAGCAGAAAAAGACCTCATGGTCCATCTAGTCTGCCCTATTAAATATCTACCTATCTATCTACCCTGGCTGAGAAATATGTCGCCTTAAACACAAACTAAGCATAGCCCATAAAATTGTCTGCTACAACGTCCTTCCTGTCAACGACTACTTCAGCTTCAACCACGACAACACAGGAGCACACAAACAGATACAAATCTAAAGTAAACTGCTCCAAACTCGACTGCAGGAAATACGACTTTAGCAACCAAGTAGTTGATGCATGGAATCATTTTTTTCTATTATCCTTTTTTTCTAATCATCAAACCTCAAGCCATAAGTACATTTGGTTTTCTCTTTCATGCAAAAAGTCTAGAAGAGGTTTCCAGACCAGTCAACCATGAATGTAGGTACTCCTCAACTTGGGGCTGAGATTTCTGTTGCTAAGCAGTACTGGATTTTATGGCCATTTTTGTCACAGTTGTTAAGTGAATCCAATTTCCCTCATTGACTTCTTGTCAAAAGCCATCTGGGAAAGTCAGAAATTATCAGAACAGAAGCTGGAAGGGACCTTGGAGGTCTTTGAAGTCCAGCCTCTTGTACAAGCAGCAGATCCTATACCACTGATGGCAAACCTTTTTTTCCTCAGGTGCCGAAAGAGCATACCCATGCACTATCGCTCATGCACAAGTGCCCACACCCATAATTCAATGCTTGGGGAGGGTGAAAACAGCTTCCATCGCACCTCGGAGGCCTTCCGGGGGGCTGGAAATGGCCTGTTTCCCAACTTCTGGTGGGCCCAGTAGGTTCATGTTTTGCCCTCCTCGGCCTCCAAAGGCTCCTAAGAGTCAGGGGAAGATAAAACGCCCTCCCCCATCCTCCCGGAGGCTCTCTGGAAGCCAAAAACACCTTCCCAGTGCCTCTGTGTGAGCCAAAAATCAGCTGGCCAGCACACACATGCACATTGGAACTGAGCTAGGGCAACAGTTCGTCTGTCAGCAGATATGGTTCCACATGGTACCCATACCAATAGTTTGCCATCACTGTCCCATACCTATGATGGCAAACTATGACTTCTGAGGGAACATGAGGCATTGCCCTGTGTCAGTTCCAGCATGCATGTGTGCACTGCCCAGCTGATTTTCAGCCTTCTGGAGGACGGGGGAGGCCCTTTTCACCCTCTCCAGGCTTCAGGAAAGCCTCCAGAGCCTGTGGATGGCAAAAAACAGACCCAACAGGCCTACCAGAAGTTCAGAAACGAACTTCCCGTAGGCCGGTTGGGCTGTTTTTGCCCTCCCCGGGCTTCAGGAAAACCTCTGGAGCCTGTGGATGGCAAAAAACAGACCCAACGGGCCTAACAGAAATTCAGAAACAAACTTCCTGTAGGCTGTTTGGGCTGTTTTTGCCCTCCTCGGGTTTCAAGAAAGCCTCTGGAGCCTGTGGATGGGAAAAAACAGACCCAACGGGCCTACCAGAAGTTCAGAAATGAACTTCCCGTAGGCTGGTTGGGCTGTTTTTGCCCTCCCCAGGTTTCAGGAGAGCCTCTGGAGCCTGGGGAGGGTGAAAAATGGTCCAACAGGCCTACCGGAAGCCTGGAGGCTTCAGTGAGCCTGGTGTACATGCGCCAGGAGAGCAACGTGGGAGGAGGGGGGTTTGTATACGCATCCACAAGGGAAGGGCATTGCATTATAGGTATGGGTCCTATCATGCATTCGTCCGTCCTTTTAGCACCTGACCAAAAAAAGGTCTGATCTTCAACAGTTGTAGATGTAAGGATTGGTCCATAAATCATTTATTTCAATGCTGTAGTAACTTTGAATGGTTGTTAAATGAATGGCTGTAAGCCGAGGATTTTCTGCACTATTTTTCTCTAATTAAAGGAATTGGTTCAGCCATCTTTGCAAGTTCCATCATCTTCACCAACTTTTCCTCCATCCTGGGTAGTTTTGGACCTTTCAGGCTAATTTCTGAGAGTTGGGGCTTGTGGGAACTTTCTCTTTTCAGGTCCATGAGGGATGTCAACTAGGTGTCGGTTAACTAACCTCGCCGCTAGTTCACTTCATCCCATGCTGTGTGGCTGCGTGCACATTGTGCGCTGCATGGCTGCAAGTGTGCATGCACAATACCAAAAATAGAGGGGGGAAACCAAAACAAGATGGCAGAGTATGTGCAGTGCCGAAAACTCAGCTTCTGCGCATGCACAGAAGTAAAAATCAGCAAAAAATTCCATTTATATATGTCACATGTTTTTTTGCTGAATTTGAAAATTAAGGGAGACTAGGATAGATCTATTTCAGCCTTATTTTGGCCTCATCAGCTAGCCATACCCACTGGGACTTGAACCTGCAACCTTTGCCTTGTAAGGCAGAGAATTATCCTCTAGGCTACAGTATCCAATCCCTTCAGCTCTGTACCAGGGAAGGGTTACATTTTGTGTCGAATCACCCTGGTATATTGAAGGAACATCACAGCTCCTTTATTTGCCTCTCGGCCCAACCCAGGGCCATTTCCAAGGCAGTTAATTTTATTGATAGCCAACAATTCTATCTATATGTGTCACATGTTTTTTTTTGCTGAATTTGAAAATTAAGGGAGACTAGGATAGATAGATATATTTGTTTTCGTAGATTTTTATGAGCACAGGTATGACGGTCTTGGCATATTCAGGTTTCTTCCCATGTAGGATTCAGAAATTATTGGTGACATTTCAATGAGAAGATGATGAGTGAGACCTCGTCAAAACATTGCCAGAAATTTCTGAATCCTACATGGGAAGAAACCCGAATATGCCAAGACCGTCATATATATATGTGTGTGTGTGTGTATCACATGTTTGGGGGTTATTTTGCTGAATTTTGAAAATTAAGGGAGACTAGGATAGCACTATTTCGGCCTTGTTCTGGCCTCATCAGCTAGCCATACCCTTACTGGGATACCGACAGAATAAAATTCCCCCCAAAAAGATGGTGGCGTCCACGGACCAGCCCCAACAGAACCAGCTCTATGACATCACCACCGGTTTACTACCAGTTCTATAGAACCAGTGTGACCTGGAAGAAACCACCTCTGATGTGAAATAAGTAGAGGCCTTCTTGGTCTCTCGCTTTTTGCAATACAGGTAGCCCAAATCTTGTTTGCATTTCACAAACTAGTTAAAATCACATTGTTCAAAGCATAGTGTCGCCCTTCAGTTGTTGTTGGCATTTTGTAGGTTATGTGCTTCTGCTTTTTTCTTTCAAGTTTATATTGTCTATCCCCTTCTTGTTAACTGCCCAGAGCCTGATAGAATTGGAAAAGAAATCAATAAATATTTTAATGGCGTTGTGAATGAAGGCAAATATACATATCCCAAGATAACGCCGATGAGTCCCAGCGACCGGTGAGGTCCCACAGAGTTGGCCTTCTCGAGATCTTCCTAGGGGAAGAGCCTTCTCTGTGGGGGCCCCGGTCCTCTGGAATCAGCTCCCCCCAGAGATTCATACTGCCCCCACCCTCCTCGCCTTCCGCAAGAGTCTTAAGACTCACTTATGCCACCAGACCTGGGGCAATTAAATCTTAGCCCCCTGGCTGAGGAATGTTATATATGGTTGCTGTTCAAATGGATACAATATATTTTTAATATAGCAAACGATTTTAAAGTAGTTTATTTAATTTTACTTAATCGTATTTAGCCTATTGTATTGTATTGTTCTTTTTATATGTTGTAAGCCTCTCCGAGTCTCTGGAGAGGGGCGGCATATTAATAATAATAATAATAATAATAATAATAATAATAATAATAATAATAATAATAATAATAATAATAATAATAATGGCAAAGAACTGGTGGGATCATAAGCCCGAAAAAGTAGTCGAATATGAGCAAGCAAAACTACTGTGGGACTCCCGACTTCAGACTGACCAAATTTTGAAACATAACACACCAGACATCCTGATTGTGGAGAAAAAGAAAGTATGGATCATCGACATCGCAATCCCAGGGGACAGCAGAATTGAGGAGAAGCAGCTAGAGAAATTAGTGAAATATCAAGATCTAAAAATCGAGCTGCAACGACTCTGGCATAAGCCAGTGAAAGTGGTCCCAGTGGTATTTGGCACGCTGGGCGCAGTGCCAAAGGATCTCAGCGGACATTTGAAAACCATCGGAATTGACAAAATCTCCATCTGTCAATTGCAAAAGGCCGCTTTACTGGGATTGGCACACATAATTTGCCACTGCATCTCGTAGTCCTAGGTGCTTGGGAAGCACCTGACTCGTAATGAAATACAAAATCCAGCACAGTAGTGATCTCGTTTGCTCTGTTGTATTGACAATAATAATAATAATAATAATAAATTAAATAATTAAATTAAACTAAATTAAATTAAATTAAATTAAATTAAATTAAATTAAATTATGCAAAAGGCCGCTTTACTGGGATCGGCAAAGATAATTTGCCGCTACATCATGCAGTCCTAGGTGCTTGGGAAGCGCCTGACTGGTGATGAAATACGAATAGTCATCTCGTTTGCTGTGTTGTATTGACATAATAATAATAATAATAATAATAATAATAATAATAATAAATGATGATGATGATGATGCAGGGTTCAATCTGGGTCAGTCTCCGGGATCAGAAGTTTCCTTTAAAAGATTTATTTCATTCTACAATTGTTTGAATGTTAACATCCACCCAGAGTTTATAAATGTGAAGAGCAGCTCTGAGCTAAAACCAAACCAGACGTGATAGGCTGATTGCATTGTTCCCGAGACCCTTTCATGGCATAAACAGCAAACGTGCTATAAGCAATGTCTCCTGTGGCTGCATCAGTTACGAGAAGCAGACTTGTTAATGCTGAAAGCTGGAGTTGTGTACAATACAAGAGACACCTTCCCTCAGTAAGTGTTCAAGCATGCGTTTACACTCCTGTTATACCCATTAAGTAGCTCACTGTTTAAAATAACAACGTCTTATCTCTAAGCCTTGGTTCTTAACTAAAATATAATTCTAAAACGTTTGGTTTCAAAACAATACTTGACTCATGAGGTAACTCCTATTTCTGCACTTTTCTTCTGTCAGGCTAGTCTTTCTTCACTTTTGGATCGGAGGCTCAGGCTGATTCATAACGCATTCTAAGTCACGGTTTTGCTAATAACGGCTAAATAAATAAACAATCATTAGCTGGATTTGGGCAACAATTAAACCACAGACAATTAAACTGACATTTTGGTTTGGTGAAATATGTGAAGTCGATCTGTAGAATGTCGACCCCCCCCTCTCAACCCCCGTATATATATCTTCAAAAGTGCTTTCAATATTTGAAAAATAAAGCTGACTGTAGATCTGCAGGTCAGCGGTTCAAATCTCATCACCGGCTCAAGGTTGACTCAGCCTTCCACCCTTCCGAGGTGGGTAAAATGAGGACCTGGATTGTGGAGGCAATAGGCTGGCTCTGTTTTTTTTTTAAAGTGCTATTGCTAACATGTTGTAAGCCGCCCTGAGTCTAAGGAGAAGGGCGGCATTAAAAAATCGAATAAATAAATAGAAACATAGAAACATAGAAGTCTGACGGCAGAAAAAGACCCCATGGTCCATCTAGTCTGCCCTTATACTATTTTCTGTATTTTATCTTAGGATGGATATATGTTTATCCCAGGCATGTTTAAATTCAGTTACTGTGGATTTATCTACCACGTCTGCTGGAAGTTTGTTCCAAGGATCTACTACTCTTTCAGTAAAATAATATTTTCTCATGTTGCTTTTGATCTTTCCCCCAACTAACCTCAGATTGTGTCCCCTTGTTCTTGTGTTCACTTTCCTATTAAAAACACTTCACTCCTGGACCTTATTTAACCCTTTAATATATTTAAATGTTTTGATCATGTCCCCCATTTTCTAGGTGGGGGCAATGTGGGATGTTGTCAGTGCAAAGTTTAATAAGAGCAAGGGATGAGAAAAGTGTCAGTCTTAACAGTGGGAGTGAATTTGGAGTGTTGAATTTTGGTGCTTGGCGAACCTACAATATACCAACTGAATTATGCTGATATAACCAGAAGTAGAGAGTCCTTTTAGCCAGTGACAGCCATAGGCCCATCTGCTATAGATAGTCCTCAACTTACAACCACGATTAAGTCCAAATTTGATGTTATTAAGTGAGAAATTAATTGAGTTGTCAAGGTTCCAGGAAACATCCAAACTAAATTGGAGTCCCAGTCAAAGTACTCCTCAAAATTCCAATTTATTTCCAGATCCATCCTGACACCTACACAGGGAAAACTGGATCCGAGTTTCCCATTCACTTGAAAGTTCACATCCCTTGTCCCTCACCTATAAACTTGTCACGTTGCCCACTCAGATTGTGTCAGCGTGGCCAATCCGTCTTCTGCTTCCACCCAGGTGGGTGGGCATAGGATGGCCTTGAACCACTGGGAGGAAGGCTTTGTGGCTGCATCTGTCCCCTCGTGAAAATCACCCCTCCCAAGTTCCCATAAACACCAGGCCTTCTTTAGATAGCGTGGCAATTCGTCAATTTATCACCAACTTCTGCACCAGTTTGACAGGAGTTTTACTCCATTTTATGACGTGTCTTGCCATTTGTTAAATGAATCACTGCAATGTATGTATGTATGTATGTATGTATGTATGTATGTATGTATGTACATACACTGCTCAAAGAAATAAAGGGAATACTTAAAAAACAGAATATAACTTAAAGTAAATCAAACCTCTGTAAAATCAAACTGTCTACTTAGGAAGCAAGACTGATTGACAGTCAATTTCCCATGCTGTTGTGCAAATGGAATAGTTGTGCAAATGGAATATTCAATGAGAATATTTCATTCATTCAGATCTATGATGTATTATTTGAGTGTTCCCTTTATTTTTTTAAGCAGTATATGTATGTATGTATTCGTTCGTTCATTCATTCATTCTCAACCAACTCAGGATAAATACAATACAATATATGTGTAGAAATCTAATTATTTTAAAAATATTTCAAAACTAACAAAATTCTAAAAAACCCATCTATCTCAACACAGTTGTCCACATTCATCCAGTCCAATCACTCACAGCATCGGCAGGATCCAATCTGAACCACTTAAATTAATTAATTTAAGTTGTTAAATTAATAACATGATTGTTAAGTGAATCTGGCGTTCCCATTGACTTTGGTTGTCAGAAGGTCACAAAAGGGGATCACATGACTCCTGGACACTGAAATTTTCATAAACGTGAATTATTTGTCAAGCATCCGACTATATCACATGGTCAGGAATGTTACAACAGTTGTAAGTGTGAAAAACAAACAAGTCACTTTCTTCACTGATGTAGTAATTTTGAATGGTCACTGAATGAAGTGTTGTAGCTTGAGGACTACCTGTAATTCCTCGTATAGGAGGAAAGGCATGTATGTATGTCCAACTAATAAATATAAAAGGATCCACATAATAAGAGAATATATATCACAAATAATTAACATGACTCAGTGTTACTGGAGACATTGAAGCACCTGCCACAATGCTACGCCTTTCGAAATAATTATTTTTACGAAATCTGATCACAATGTTAGCTTAATAACTTAAGGCCATATTTTGATTGCAAAGCAAGATGGCAATCAATTTACCAAAACAAGCAAAAACAAATCCACCCTTGCTTTTATTTATTTATTTATTTATTTATTTATTTATTGGATTTGTATGCCACCCCTCTCCGTGGACTCGGGGCGGCTAACAACAATGATAAAAACAGCATGTAACAATCCAATACTAAAGCAACTAAAAAACCCTTATTATAAAACCAAACATACATACAAACATACCATGTATAAATTGGAAAGGCCTAGGGAGAAAGAATATCTCGGTTCCCCCATGCCTGGCGGCAGAGGTGGGTTTTAAGGAGCTTACGAAAGGCGAGGAGGGAGGGGGCAATTCTAATCTCTGGGGGGGAGTTGGTTCCAGAGGGCCGGGGCCACCACAGAGAAGGCTCTTCCCCTGGGTCCCGCCAAATGACATTGTTTAGTTGACGGTTTGGCTCAGATCATCTGGTTAGGAGACAGGCAGGCAAGTAGGCAAAAGTTTGTGGCTATCATTCTTTGTTAAATATTCATCAAAATAGGTATCCAGATCTGGAACCTTTGAGACAAGTTGTCCTGTAGCTTTCATCACCTCAATATGGGAGTTGTAATAGTTAACTAATGAATAACGCCTGCATTTTGCCGATTAACTCACTGAACCTTATTACTCTTGTTGGGTCAGCTCAAAGCCAGCCCTTAGATAAAGCATGCAATTTCAGAGCACAGTGGAGGACGTGCCACTATTTTTAATGCAATAAATTCACAGAATCTTTCTTTCTTTCTTTGTTTCTTTCTTTGTTTCTTTCTTTGTTTCTTTCTTTGTTTCTTTCTTTCTTTCATATTTCTTTCTTTCTTTGTTTCTTTCTTTGTTTCTTTCTTTCTTTCATATTTCTTTCTTTGTTTCTTTGTTTCTTTCTTTGTTTCTTTGTTTCTTTGTTTCTTTCTTTCTTTCTTTCTTTCTTTGTTTCTTTGTTTCTTTGTTTCTTTGTTTCTTTGTTTCTTTGTTTCTTTGTTTCTTTGTTTCTTTGTTTCTTTGTTTCTTTCTTTGTTTCTTGGTTTGTTTGTTCGTTCGTTCATTTGTTCATTTATTCATTTATTCATTTATTCATTCATTCATTCATTCATTCATTCATTCATTCATTTATTTATTTATTTATTACATTTCTATGCTGCCCCTCTCCGTAGACTCGGAACCGTGTTATGGACTGGTCATTGAGGAAAAGGAATTGAATCTCCTCTCCCTATGTCGTTTTTAATACATGCCAAAATAGAGAGGGTCAAAAGAGACAAAATGGCAGTCACGGCATAGAGGTCAAAGCGCCACCCCTTTTCTCTTGTGACACAAGCACTCACCCAAGGAGCGGGGCTTTGATTGCCATGCAATGACGACCCTTTTTTTTCTCTCCGGATTCCTTCCTTGCTGGCACCGTTGGTCATTTTGTACTGAAAATTGATTTCCCCAAGGCTCTACTCTTTTCCCCCCCTCTGGACAAGTTCTCAATGCAGATCTCCTTGGGATGTGACAGGCCCACACCACTTTCTGATTCCCAGGGCAGGGTGTAGAGCCGTGCAAAATGACGGCCACATTGAATATGGCTGGATTTAGCGAGATGTGTAGCCTTAACACAGTGGCTCTCAACCTTCCTAATGCTGCGACCCCTTAATACAGTTCCTCATGTTGTGGTGACCCCCAACCGTAAGTCTGGCACCAATTCTCCCAACAGAGCTTTAAGCTGATTGGCAGGAAGGTCAGAGGGACACCCCCACTGTAAACGCCTGATTGGTTGGATTGTAGAAATATGTTCCCAAGGCGCCAGAATAGAAGCTTTAGTTCCTAACACCATGGGAAATTTGTCTTTTCTCATAGTCTTAGGCGACCCCTGTGAAACAGTCGTTCGACCCCCAAAGGGGTCCCGACCCACAGGTTGAGAACCAACTGCCTTAACAGAATATGAAGGGGGGAAACACCACTTCTTTCAAGGTAGAGGAACCACTCTCTATCAAAAAAGGCCAGCAACATCACATGGATCCAACCAGAAATCAGCCCCTGAGTGGTTTCCACATGGTGGAAGTGACAAAGTTCTAACAATTACTGTATTTTTTGGAGTATAGTGGTACCTCTACCTAAGAACGCCTCTACTTATGAACTTTTCTAGATAAGAACTGTGTGTTCAAGATTTCTTTTGCACTTGTCAAAAACCATTTTCCATTTACAAACCCGAGTCTCTGAAACTATAACGGGAAAAGGCAGGGAGAAGCCTCTGTGGGGCCTCTCTAGGAATCTCCTGGGAGGAAACAGGGCTGGAATAGGCGGGGAGAAGCCTCCGTGGGGCCTCTCTGGGAATCTCCTGGGAGGAAACAGGGCTGGAATAGGCGGGGAGAAGCCTCCGTGGGGCCTCTCTGGGAATCTCCTGGGAGGAAACAGGGCCCCCATCCTCCCTGTGCGGACAGGTGGTTGGGCAGGTGGACGGGGCTACATTCAGTGTATAAGATGCACCCAAATTTTCACCCTTTTTTGGGTGGGAGCACAGCACCAGTACGTCAAGCAGTGGTCAGAGCAAAATCTGGCCATGAAACCAGTCAGATTGTTACTGCTCCTGCTACGAGTGCGCAGTGCATGCAGCTTCAGTTGTGTTGCATGCATGCATGCGCTGTCAGTGCACACCTTCAGTGTGTTTTTGCTTCTGCGCACATGCAGGAAGTAAACATGTGCTGAAATCTCGTAAGGGGATGTGTGCGTGAGTGACGTTTTGGTGGGAGTCTTACCTCGGCGCATGCACAGAAGCAAAAAAAATCACCATATCACATACGCACGAAGCAAATAATACAAAAAAAGCTGGCGGCGCCCATAGGACTGCCACCCAGAGCAGTCATGCGCAAATTGCACGATCTGGCAGCTGCTATGCACTGGTAGCAACCCACTACTGATGATAATGTCCTACACCAGTGATGGCGAACCTGTGACATGGATGCCACAGGTGGCACGTGGAGCCATATCTGCTGGCACGCGAGCCGTTGCCCTAGCTCAGCTCCAACGTGCATGTGTGTGCAGGCCAGCTGATTTTTGGCACACACAGAGGCTCTGGGAGGGCATTTTGGGCTTCCAAAGAGTCTCCAGGGGATGGAGGAGGGCATTTTTATCCTTCCCTGGCTCCAGGGAAGCCTTTGGAGTCTGGGGAGGGCGAAACACGAGCCTACTGGGCCCACCAGAAGTTGGGAAACAGGCCGTTTCCGGCCTCCAGAGGGCCTCCTGGGGTGGGGGAAGCTGTTTTCGCCTTTCTCAGGCATTGAATTATGGGTGTGGGCACTCACACATGCGCAACAGCGCACACCCATGCTCTTTTGGCACCTGGGGAAAAAAGGTCACATCACTGTCCTACACCTTCAGACAACATCACAATTGCCCCAGGCAAACAAAAACAAAGACAGATCTAACGTGTGACTTCCGGCATGTGTCAGGCCCTCGATAATTGGGCATAATTGATGGTTGCTGTGATCTTTTGACCTTGCCTAGACTCATCTTCACCCGGGGCAAGTTAAAATCTCCAAGGTCCATCAGCTTTGGGGGAGTCCACTGCCAGCTCAGCAAGAGATTCCAGCATCTCAAGCAGGGAAATTGCTGTGTATCAGGAAAGCCAAAAGCAGCAACCTCTCTCTGGGGCATAACTTCAGCCATTTAGATTAGATTAGATTAGATTTATTGGATTTATATGCCGCCCCTCTCTGCAGACTAGGGGCGGCTCACAGCAATGGTGAAAAACAGTACATAGCAACAAATCTAATATTTAAAAATCTAAATTACAGTTTTAGATTAAAAAGTCCAAAAAAGAAACCCCAATATATAAAAAACAACACACAATCAAATCATACACAAAAACTACATGGGCAAGGGGGAGATGTTTCAATTCCGCCATGCCTGTCGGCAGAGGTGGACTTTAAGAAGTTTACGAAAGGCAAGGAGGGTGGGGGCAATCCTAATCTCTGGGGGGAGCTGGTTCCAGAGGGTCGGAGCCACCACAGAGAAGGCTCTTCCCCTGGGGCCCGCCAGATGACATTGCTTAGTCGACGGGACCCGGAGAAGGCCAACTCTGTGGGACCTAACCAGTCGCTGGGATTCGTGCGGCAGAAGGCGGTCTCGCAGATATCCTCACATCAGTGGTGAAATCCAATTTTTTAAAAATATCTATTCTGTGGGCATGGCATGGCTTGGTGGGTGTAGCTTGGTAGGCATGGCAGGGGAAGGGTACTGCAAAATTTATTTATTTATTTATTCATTCATTCATTTGATTTTTATGCCGCTCTTCTCCTTAGACTCAGGGCACCCTATAACATGTTAGCAATAGCACTTTTTAACAGAGCCAGCCTATTGCCCCAACAATCCGGGTCCTCATTTTACCCACCTCGGAAGGATGGAAGGCTGAGTCAACCTTGAGCCGGTGGTGAGATTTGAACCGCTGACCTGCTAAAAAGTGCTATTGCTAACATGTTGTAAACCGCCCTGAGTCTAAGAAGAAGGGCGGCATTTTAAAAAATCTAATAAATAAATAAATAAAAATACGTACATACATCCATACATTATACATACATACCTACATACGTACATACCTACATACCTACATACGTACATACTTACTTACTTACTTACTTACTTACTTACTTACTTACTTACTTACTTACTTACTTACTAAGTCTTGGATAGCCAAAAGGAGGAGTCTGCTAGGACTTCTTCAGACTAGCACATTTTATTAAAAGGCCTTTTAACAAAATGCCCTTGTTTATCAAAGTGCTCCCAGCCTCTCCTGAGTTTTGAACTATATATAGTTTCTCATTCAAGCTGCTGGCTGGCTGGCTTGCTGTTTCACAGGGCTTAAGTTATTGCTAATTCTTAATTCCCAAGGCAAACACTGACTTGCATATTATTTATTAGACAGCCTACCTCGGTGTGCCTAATCTTTGCTCCTTGCTGACCATTGTAAAGAGTACAAGCCAATTGCGCAAGAAATTATTACTTGCTTCTAGGAAGCTGTTGCATTATCTATCCTGTCTCTTTCTATATAAATACATACTACATTGTGCTATATATCAAATACGGTGCAAATTTGCTGCTGTAGTAACAGCTTTGATTCACAGCACCTCTTAAACACTGGATTCGTGATACTGTGAAATCATGGATAGTCATCACATTTCTAGTAATTTTCAACAAGCTGCTATTCAAGTCAGGGCATTTATTTGCAGTTTTGAAAATATTATTCTTTCTGCTCCCCGTTCTGAGAAATTGTGCGTACTCATCACATCTACTCTTTTTTTTTTTTAAGGATTATTCAATTTCAGACATTCACAGTGAAGCAAAGTGTAATTCCTTTTGTCCCCAGACTGAAAAATTATGGTTATTTGTCATGTTACAAAGCTTTAAAAAAAGGTTTTAACAAAAAAATGTATAAGGTGTAAAATTGTCTTTTCTCTCTCTCCGTTGCCTGGAAGCTGACAGTCATAGACTCATCTTTTTTTTTTTAGCCATGGTCAGGGGAAAGCACTGCACTGCAGCTTGAAAAATAGCTGGCCCGCCAGTGGAGGTAGTTCTCAACTTACAACTGTTTGTTTAGTGACTGATCAAATTTACAAAAGCATGGGAAAAAGTGACTTATTGCCATTTTTTACACCTACAACTGTTGCAACATCCCAATGGTCACATGATCAAGATTCCACCTATACTTCCAAACTAGTAGAAAAAAAGTAGACTTAGACTTATATATCACCTCGTCACTGGTTCCCATCACAATGTTTTGTGCCCATGTGCACGCTCCTTACACACACGAGTGCATCTCCTTGCTCCTCACACGCACCCACGCATCCTCTTATGCGATTTCACTTCCACACATGCTCAGAAGGTGGATTCATCCCGAAACACAGCTGACGAGTTGATCAGCTGTGCTTCGAGGAAATAAATAAAGGTCAGTATTAACCCAGGAGCAGTCAGGAAGGCTTTTTTCAAAGCATAGAACCAAGGGAAGCCATCCAAACACAAAATTCAGGGGGGGGGAAATAGCGGTGAGCATGGACCAGAGAGGAACCGGATCTGTGATGCCAAAATTACGTCACTAGCTAATGGTTCGGGCAATCTGGTCCAAACTGGGAGGAACCCACTCTTGTATCATCCCCTAACCCCCAACACTTTACCTTTAGACTATCTATGGTTGACCTCACTAGGATCTTAAGAGATCAGTAAGGGGCATGCATAAGTGCACCAGAGTGCCTACCGTCCTGTCCTATAGTCTCTCCTATATCTCCTATATCTTCTCTACTATCCCTTCTATCTCTTCTATTTCTTCTATCTTTTCTTAGTTATATTTACTCCTATGTTTTCTCTTCTATTCTCTCTCTAATACATTCTACTCATATATATATCCTCTATAACCTTCATTGTGTATTATTGTGTATTGGACAAAACACATAAATAAATAAATTTATGTGCCTTCTCCGGGTCCCGTCAACTAAACAATGTCGGTTGGCGGGCCCCAGGGGAAGAGCCTTCTCTGTGGCGGCCCCGACTCTCTGAAACCAACTCCCCCCAGAGATTAGAACTGCCCCTACTCTCCCTGCCTTTCGTAAACTCCTTAAAACCCACCTTTGTCGTCAGGCATGGGGGAACTGAATCACCTCCCCCGGGCATGTACAATTTATGCATGGTATATTTGTGTGTATGTTTGTTTAGTAAATGGGGTTTTTAAAATATCTTAAATTATATTTATATTTAGATTTGTCATGAATTGTTGTATCCTGCTGTGAGCCGCCCCGAGTCTGCAGAGAGGGGCGGCATACAAATCTAAATAATAAATAAATAAATAAATAAATAATAAAATACTACCCTCTGTAAGTGGTTTACAGCCATCCCATTTGCCCCCAACAATCTTGGTCTTCATTTTTCCAACCTTGGAAGGATGGAAGGCTGAGTAAACTTTGAACCAGTCGGGATTGAACTCCTGAAGTGAGCAGTGACTTGGCCTGTAGTCCTGCATTGTTACTAAAACGCCCCCGTGGGATGCTTGGCAATTGGTTGATATTTATGATGGTTGGGTCAGCTCTTGTGCTCTCCTGAGAAGCAAACTCAATGGTCATTCAACCACCGTGTCACTAGTGTGACGATTAACAACAGGAGCAGGAAAGGTCATGAAATGGGACAAATCTCACTTAGCAAGTATCTCGCCTAGCGACGTAAATTTCGGGCTCCATGATGGTAATAAGCCGAGGACTGCCCTATAACCTATTCAACTCCATTCCAGCGTGGCATCTTTCCAATATAACTTCTCTTCTCTTCTTTCTTAGATATATTTCACTATGAGTATATCCTCTATAACCTTCACAGTTGAAGAGGACAACTGTGGATAGTCTGAGGGTAAAATGTTGTGGGTTAGGGGAAGATACTACAGAGTCCGGTAATGAGTTCCACGCTTCGACAACTCGATTACTAAAGTCGTATTTTTTACAGTCCAATTTGGAGCGGTTAATATTAAGCTTGTATCTGTTGTGTGCTCTTGTGTTGTTGTGGTTGAAGCTGAAGTAGTCGTTGGCAGGCAGGACATTGCAGCATATGATCTTGTGGGCAATGCTTAGATCATGTTTAAGGCATCGTAGTTGTAAGCTTTCTAGACCCAGGATAGTGAGTCCAGTTTCGTAGGGTATTCTGTTGCGGATGGAGGAGTGAAGGGCTCTTCTGGTGAAGTATCTTTGGACATTTCCGAGGGTGTTAATATCCGAGATGCGGTATGGTCTGTGTGTAAAAGGTAGCCAGAGTTTCCAAGCAGGAAAAAAAACAAGTCATTAAAAGAATTAGGGAATTCCTTTCAGTAGCAGCTGGAAAGAGGCATGGCCCAACAATCAATCCTGGCTTAAACCTTCCACCAGGAATATCCAATATTTCCTTCCATGCTGCAAAAATGGGAAAGGGCCATGCATACTTCAGAAAGAGGGGATGGGCCCATATTGATTTTTAAGAGGGAAACAAAGACCAAGGTGACCTTTCTTTGGGCTAACCATTTTATTTTCACCCTCACCAACGAAAGGGGCCGATGGCCTTTCATTTCCTAGGCGACCCCTTTTGTCTCCAGCCCTTCCCCCCTCACCTATGCTACAAGGAACAGAAAGCCTTTTAGCAGCCTTGCCACAAAGGAGGCTGACCTGGAAAGTCACAGAGCTTCCCAGCCTTTTCACGGTTGCTAAATCCCAAAAGGCCTTGGGAAAAGGGGAAAGGGTTGCAATTTAGTGCTGCAAAACAAGCTTTGAAGCATGGCCCGTCCTGGAAATCGTACCGCCAATTTGCAACCCGCTCCTCGGCAGCTGGTTATTTTTATTTTATTTTTTATTTTATTCTTTGTCCAATATACAATACATATGGAAGAGAATAGACATTAAATAATATATATAAAGATAGAAAGTAAAAAAGAAGAGAAGTAGATGGGAGGGAGAGAATATATATGATATAAGAGATAAGGAGAGAATATATATGATATGGATAGATAGATAGATAGAGATAGAGATAGAGATAGAGATAGAGACAGAGACAGAGACAGAGACAGAGACAGAGACAGAGACAGAGACAGATAGATAGATAGATAGATAGATAGATAGATAGATAGATAGATAGATAGATAAGGAGAGAATATGTATGATATATAAGATAAGGGAAGACAATTGGACAGGGGACGAAAGGCACACCAGTGCACTTATATACGCCCCTTACTGGCCTCTTAGGAACCTGGAGAGGTCAATCGTGGAGAGTCTAAGGGAGAAATGTTGGGGGTTGGGAGTTGACACTATTGAGTCCGGTAATGAGTTCCACGCTTCAACAACTCGATTGTTAAAGTCATATTTTTTACAGTCAAGTTTGGAGCGGTTAATATTAAGTTTAAATCTGTTGTGTGCTCTTGTGTTGTTGCGGTTGAAGCTGAAGTAGTCATTGACCGGAAGGACGTTGCAGCATATGATCTTGTGGCCAATACTTCAATTGTGTTTTAGGCACTGCAGTTCTAAGCTTTCTAGACCCAGGATTGTGAGTCTATTTTCGTAGGGTATTCTGTTTCGAGTGGAGGAGTGAAGGGCTCTTCTGGTGAAATATCTTTGGACGTTTTCGAGAGTGTTGATGTGTGAGATGTGGTGTGGGTTCCAGACAGATGAGCTGTATTGGAGAATGGGTCTGGCATAGGATTTGTAGGCTCTAGTCAGTAGGCTCTACGCTTTGTGACCATTGCACAAAGCGTAGAGCCATGAAACGGAGAATTTTCTTGCAGAAGATTATCACCAACAAGCACGCAGCGGTCATCGTCTCTCCCGAAGCAAAAAAGTAAATTCTTTTTTCCGAGCGTTTTTGAAGCTCTCCTATTCATCAAAGAGAGATGTCAGTCCAGGGTTGGATGTTTCCCAAAGGAAGACGCGAACTCAGAAAAGAGGGAGGGGCAGGAACGCCAGGGAAGAAAGGAACCAATATGTCAATATTTGACAGGTCCTACAACTTCATTGCTGACCCTGGTACATAACAATTTACAAACCATCTGTGCCCATCCAAGGTCACATCGTCACATAGACCGGGTTTATTTTGCTAAACAGTGAATTTAGATATAATACGTCCTATTTAAAGTTTTTATTAACTATTTTCAGGGTCATTTTACAACAGGGCTACTCAAAAGTGAGACTTCTTAGATTTGATGAGGTTTACTTACAGGTACTGGTTTTTTTGGAGTATAAGACACATCTTTTTCCTCCCTAAAAGGGGCTGATAATTTGGGTGTGTCTTACACTCTGAATGCAACTGGGTTTTTTTTCAGCCCTAACTAGCTACTACCAGCTCTTACCTTGCATGCACTTTCATTGTTACTCTCTGTGAAGAATGTTTCCCAAACCCTGTCTTTGTAGTATTTTTTTAATTGCTCTAACTTGCTGTGAATTAGTTTCTTTCCAGCCCTAAACAAATACTAACAATGTTCCCAGCTCTTAAAAGCTCTTTCATTGTTACTCTCTGTGAAGAATGTTTTCCAAGCCCTAAGTCTTTCCAGAGATTTTCCATTGCTCTAACTTGCTCTGAGTAAGTTTCTTTCCAGTCCTAAGCAGGTGCTAACAATGTTCCCAGCTCTTACCAACTTGCAAACTCTTTCATTATTATTCTCAGCAAAGAATGTTTTCCAAGCCCAAAGTCTTTGCAGGGTTTTTTCCCATTGCTCTACTTGCTTCAAATGTTTCTTTCCAGGTACTAATAATGTTCCCAGCTCTTACTGGCTTGCAAGCTCTTTCATTGTTACTCTCTCCAAATAAGGCGTTTTTAAAAGCCCTAACCAGGGGATAAAATAATGTTCTGAAGCTGACCAGGCTAAAGACGCTAGTCAGATGAATTCCTGGTAAGCAGATTCTTTCCCCTATTTTCCTCCCCAAAAACTAAGGTACGTCTTATACTCCGAAAAATACGGTAAGTGCTTTTTTTTTTCTTTTCAAGAAATGCAAAGCTCTAACTGGTTCTTGCTTCTTTAAGTTCGTGGGTGAAAAGATAACAGCTTGGGGTTGTCTTTGTGCTTTGCCTTATTTGCTTGCATTTTAGAGCAATAATTAACATTTAGACTTATATATCACTCCGTAGTGCTTTATGTCCCTCTCTAAGCGGCTTACAGAATCAGCCTATTGCCCCCAATAATCTAGGTCCTCATTTTACCCACCTCGGAAGTATGGACGGCTGAGTCAACCTTAACACTTGGCCAATAAAGAATTCTATTCTATTCTACTCTACTCTACTCTACTCTACTCTACTCTACTCTACTCTACTCTACTCTACTCTACTCTATTCTATTCTATGACTGGTCCTGCAAGTTTCAGTAGCTGCAGTGTTTCCATGGTCACATGATAAATATTAGGGTCCACTCACCCTAATGACTTCCCTCCTCCTGCTTCCGCTGCCCCCCCCCCCACCGCTGGACTTTGTCACTGCTGTGGCTTTAGGCTGGCTGGCAAGGATGGAAATAGGATCACCTGTAGCATGTTGGATAGATTTATTAACAACCGTGATTCTTGCATTGTTGGGCGACCTGAAGGGCCAGTCAACTGGAGATCTATGTTTGTGGTTGCAAAGAGTCAACCACTGATTTAGGGGTAGCGATTTCTGACAGTCTCAAAATGTGTGAACAGTGCGATCAGGCGGTAGGGAAAGCAAGTAGAATGCTTGGCTGCATAGCTAGGGGTATAACAAGCAGGAAGAGGGAGATTGTGATCCCCTTATATAGAGAGCTGGTGAGACCACATTTGGAATACTGTGTTCAGTTCTGGAGACCTCACCTACAAAAAGATATTGACAAAATTGGACGGGTCCAAAGACGGGCTACAAGAATGGTGGAAGGTCTTAAGCATAAAACGTATCAGGAAAGACTTCATGAACTCAATCTGTATAGTCTGGAGGACAGAAGAGAAAGGTGAGACATGATCGAAACATTCAAATATGTTACAGGGTTAAATAAGGTTCAGAAGGGAAGTGTTTTTAATAGGAAAGTGAACCCAAGAACAAGGGGGCACAATCTGAGATTAGTTGGGGGAAAGATCAGAAGCAATATGAGAAAATATTATTTTACTAAAAGAGTAGTAGATGCTTGGAACAAACTTCCAGCAGATGTGGTTGGTAAATCCACAGTAATTGAATTTAAACATGCCTGGGATCTACTACTCTTTCAGTAAAATAATATTTTCTCATATGCTTCTAAACTTCCCTTGTGTTCACTTTCCTATTAAAAACACTTCCCTCCTGAACCTTATTTAACCCTTTAACATATTTAAATGTTTTGATCATGCCCCCCCTTTCCCTTCTGTCCTCCAGACTATACAGGGGTCAAATAAGCAATCAGGAAATAATATTAATAAAAATCTTAAGGATAAGCAACAAGTTATAGTCATCAGTGGGATGAGATGGGTGATAGGTAAAAATAAGTCCATATTTTTAGTATGGTTGTGACTTTGAATGATCGCTGAATGAATGGACATAACTTGATGACTACCTTTAAATGAAATTATGAAATCATCACATTATTAAGACGCATGTTGATAGCTGCAAGAGCAAACTTGTCAGAGTATTACAAAATCTTACAAAACTTTTGCCAGACCCATCCTCGAATACAGCTCATCTGTTTGGAATCCATATCGCATCTCAGACATTAACACCCTTGAAAATGTCCAAAGATACTTCACCAGAAGAGCCCTTCACTCCTCCACTCGAAACAGAATACCCTACGAGACTAGACTTTCAATCCTGGGCCTAGAAAGCTTAGAACTAAGACGCCTTAAACAAAATCTAAGTATTGCCCACAAGATCATATGCTGCAACATCCTGCCTGTCGGCGACTACTTCAGCTTCAACCACAACAACACAAGAACACGCAACAGATTTAAACTTAATATTAACCGCTCCAAACTTGACTGTAAAAAATATGACTTCAGTAACCGAGTTGTTGAAGCATGGAACTCATTACCGGACTCCATAGTGTCATCCCCAAACCCCCAACATTTTACCCTTAGATTATCCACGGTTGACCTATCCAAATTCCTAAGAGGTCAGTAAGGGGCAAGTACAAGTGCACTAGAGAGCCTTCCGTCCCCTGTCCTATTGCTCTCCTATATCTCCTATACCTTTCTTCTATTCCTATATCTCTTCTTCTCTTCTTTCATTGATATGTTCTATTACTATACCTTCTTTTCTATTATTTCTTAGATATATTTTACTATGAGTATCTCCTCTGTAACCTTCATCATGTATTTTACTGTATGTGTATTTAGATATATACCCAATAAAACCCTCATTGTGTATTGGACAAAATAGATAGATAGATAGATAGATAGATAGATAGATAGATAGATAGATAGATAGATAGATAGATAGATAGATAGATAGATAGGAACCTGGCTGTCAATATCAGATGGGGAGGCCAGAATTGGAGAATATGCAGAAATCCAAAATCATCACTCTTACTGTTTTTCTCTGTCTCTGTCTCTCTCTCACACTCTCTCTCTCTCTAATGAATATGTGTGTCTGTGTGTATGTATGTATATATGTATGTTCATTCATTCATAATAGTTTAACAAATGTTAAGCACGAATGTCTCCTTTACATATGACACATTACACAGCAATGGAAATTCAAGCATTTGGTTTCCAGAAAAAAGTGGTGAGGCCAATAACAGATGAAAACACTTAAACAGAAACTAGCAACAATCCTTAATGTTCAATGCAAAGTATAAATATTTAAACTGTGGTTAGCAACTGGGGACACAAATGCAGGGGGGTGGGAGAATGTGTCGCCAATATATTTTCCCACAATGCTTTTTATTCATACTCGGCAGTCATGTCTCTTTCAGTTGTATTTCATCGGTAAAACATTTCTTAAAGGATGACATCGCGGAAAATGGTTGGATTTGTTCTTTCATTTTAGTTTGGTATGGAATTGTATTGCCTAAGGATTGCCCACAAGATCATATGCTGCAACGTCCTGCCTGTCAATGACTACTTCAGCTTCCACCGCAACAACACCAGAGCACGCAACAGATTCAAACTTAATATTAACCGCTCCAAACTTGACTGTAAAAAATATGACTTTAGCAATCGAAGTTGTTGAAACGTGGAACTCATTAACGGACTACGTAGTGTCAACCCCGAACCCCCAACATTTCTCCCTTAGACTATCCACGATTGACCTTTCCAGGTTCCTAAGAGGTCAGTAAGGGGCATGCATAAGTGCACTTATTTTCTTCATGGATTTTCAGGTCCAGGGAGATAAACAGATGTGTCAAACCTGTGAAAACTAAAGCCAATGTGGGTTTGTCAAAAACAAAGTCATTCCAAATGAAACTTATTTTGTTCTTTAACCAACTTCCAACCTAGAATTAAAGAAAATTTTATTGACAGTGAGGACAATTCACCAGTGGGACTGCTTTATCAGAGTTTGTTGCAGAAAAATCAATTTCCAGAAGCACACACAGATAACAAATCCAGCTGGATTCATTAACTTCTTTATAAACATAATAATACAATGCCACAAGTGGATTATTTCTTTAAGTAAACAAAAACAGGACAGTTACTTTCATTTCAGCAGAGCAGACAAGCAAAGAGTGGGCTGAGATTACAGAGAGAACAGCCCAGCCTTAAGCCTAAATTTTCAGTTTTGATTCTCTGCACAGACTCAGAAGTGATTACCGTAGCTCTCATTGGCTGTCTTAGTTGCTATGCCTATTCATTGGGTGAGCTTGTTAACATGGCTCTCCCAGTTCATGAATATCTTAACATGCTTCCCTTCAGAAGTTGTGGGTGCTCCAATATTGGAGGTATTTAAGAAGAGATTGGACAGCCACCTTCTGAAATGGTATTGAACTAGAAGACCTCAAAGATCCTTTTAAATAACTCTGTTACTCTAATCTAGTCTAGTCGGAACTGTCTTCTGCCGCATGAATCCCAGCGACCAATAAGGTCCCACAGAGTTGGCCTCCTCCGGGTCCCGTCGACTAAACAATGTCATCTGGCAGGACCCAGGGAAAGAGCCTTCTCTGTGGCGGCCCCGGCCCTCTGGAATCAACTCCCCCCAGGGATCAGAACTGCCCCCACCCTCCTTGCCTTTCGTAAGCTATTGAAGACCCACCTATGTCGTCAGGCATGGGGAAATTAAAATACCCCTGGGCTTATATTCTTTATGTATGGTATGATTGTGTTGCATGGTTTTAATAATGGGTTTTTAGATGTCTTTTAATATATTGGATTTGTCACATTGTTGTTTTTGTTGTGAGCCGCTCCGAGTCTAGTCTGGTATGGTATGGTATGGTGTTGTGGTTAACACTGGCCCAGCTCCTGCCCCAAGGACTGTGGATGTGGGGGAGACATCCACATGCTTCAGGCCTGTTTTGCCCCCGGTGGAATCTGCTGATGAAGGCTCCTCTGACCAAGAAGACATGAGTGACAGGGAGGAGGAGAGTGTGGCAGACAGCTCAGAAGGAGATCAATTATCTAGCTCCTCCTTGGATTCAGAACAAGAGTTAATGATACAGCCACACATGCGGAGAGCGATGCATCGGCAACAACAACTGAGAGATTATTATCAAAGAAAATGAGGCCACCTGTGGTTGGGTGGGGCTGTGGTAATTAGTGAGGCTGCTATAAATGGCCATTGTGGAGGATTATCTGATCATTGTGTTTCCTGCCTGCTTTACTGACTTTGACTTTTTGTGTGCTGATTTTCCCCGCTTTGAAACTAAACCAGAACAAAGTGTGTTTCACTTTGTGAAAGAAGAAGGACTGTGAATTGCCTCACAGCTGCAAGCTAAGTATCACAGAACTGATAAGGGACTTGTACAAATTACCAGTTTGTTTGGAGACGAGTGCTCTTTGCTATACCAAAAGAGGGCTTAGGTTAAGTGAATTTTCATTATAAAGAACATTGTTTTGAATTTTCAAACGTGTGTGTGTGTGTCTGAAATTTGTACCTGTGAATTTGTGGGATGAGTCTACCAGAAAGCCCGACAGTATGGTATGGTATGGTCTATCTAATCTAGTCTAGTCTAGTCTAGTCTACTTTATTATTCTTTTTACAAATAAAGGTGGTGAATATAGCCAACATATCTTCCTCGTCCTATTTCCCCCACAACAACTCCTCAGGTTGGGCTGAGAGAGAGAACTGCCCCAAAAGCAACCTTTGCTAAGGTGGGACTTGAACTCATGGTCTCCCATTTTCTAGCCTTGTGCCTTAACCACTAGGCAAAACTGTCTCTCTCTTTCTTCAGTTTGCTAATTGGCAAGATCCTAATGCAGTGGTTCTCAACCTTTGGGGGTTTCACAGGGGTCATCTAAGACCATGGGAAAAAACAAATTTCCCATGGTGTTACGACCTAAAACCTCCATGCTGGCACTTTGAAACATATTTTTACAATCCGACCAATCAGAGGTGTCCCTCTTGACCTTCATGCCAATCATCTTAAAGCTCTGTTGGGAGAATTGATGCTAGACTTATGGTTGGGGGTCACCACAGCATGAGGAGCTTTATTAAGGGGTCGTGGCATTAGAAAGGTTGAAAACCACTGTGACCTAACGGCTAGTCAATTCACTTTTCATTTCATTAAACTTTACCACGCTCATGCGCCTTATATTTCATGTTTCTACTGTAATTCTGTCTTTGCAGCTTTGAATTCTCTTTTCGTGCATGGCAACCAGCTTTAAAGGTTTTAATCCCTTAAAGTTTAGAACTAAGACGCCTTAAACAAGATCTAAGTATTGCCCACAAGATCATATGCTGCAACGTCCTGCCTGTCGACGACTACTTCAGCTTCAACCACAACAACACAAGAGCTCACAACAGATTTAAACTTAATATTAACCGCTCCAAACTTGACTGTAAAAAAGATGACTTCAGTAACCGAGTTGTCGAAGTGTGGAACTCATTACCGGACTCCCTAGTGTCATCCCCAAACCCCCAACACTTTACCCTTAGATTATCTACGGTTGACCTATCCAGATTCCTAAGAGGTCAGTAAGGAGCGAGTACAAGTGCACTAGAGTACCTTCCATCCCCTGTCCTATTGCTCTCCTATACCTCCTATACCTTTCTTCTATTCCTATATCTCTTCTTCTATTCTTTCATTGATATGCTCTATTACTATACCTTCTTTTCTATTATTTCTTAGATATATTTTACTATGTGTATCTCCTCTATAACCTTCTTCATGTATTTTACTATGTGTGTATATACCCACTAAAACCCTTATTGTGTATTGGACAAAATAAATAAATAAATAAATAATCTAGCTAGACCAATCATAAAAACCAATGGTACTCCAAAGGCTCCTCCTCAGGTCTTCTTTGATGAATCCCATCCAACTTGTATCGTCCATCATTTTATATTGTCTATCCATGCTGTATCATGGTAAAACGCAGGAGTGATTTCCATGATCGTCTCTCACACAGTACGAAACGATGCTTTTCCCACTGTGACTAATGGGATCATCTGCCGTCTGCGTCTTCTTATATCGCTGCTACCCAGTGGAGATCCCTGCTGACTTTAGCATGCAGCTGGGGTGCTTTTATGCCTTGAGCGAACCTGCTGAGATTATATGTATTTTTTGTAAACATTCCCTACGGTTTTCACCCATTTCTCCCAGCTCCTCCCCACAGGATTAGCAGATTAATTGTGCTAGCCCTGAGGGGGCCCAAGATATACCCATATATCACCAAAGGGGCTACATTTAAAGAACGTTCGGAGACTGCAGTTAGTTAAAGCTCTGTTTTAGGGCCGGACGAGGAACAACGGCTGGAAGCTGACCAAGGAGAGATTCAACTTAGAAGTAAGGAAGAACTTCCTGACGGTCAGAGTGATCAACCATTGGAACAACCTGCCTGCGGAGGTTGTGAACTCCCCAACTCTGGACACTTTCAAGAGGAGATTGGATTGCCATTTGGCTGGGGTGCTATAGGATTTCCTGCTCAGGCAGGGGGTTGGACTTGATGACCTGCATGGTCCCTTTCAACTCTAACAATAAATAAATAGTTCAAAATGCAGCCACACAAGTCCTAAGGGGTTTACCAAGATATACCTAAATATCAATATCGCTCCATGAGTTGCATTGGCTACCAGTTAGTAGCAATTTAAAGTGTTGGTTTTTACCTATAAAGCCCTACATGCAGTGATGGGCTACCAAAATTTTTACTACCACACTGTGGGCGTGGCTTATGCATTTTGTTTCAACATCTTTCAGTGCAAATTGGGTCCTCTGGGGTGGAGCTCCATTTTCGCTACCCCACTGCGTTCCCACCCCTGTCCGGGCAGCAGCCCATCCCTGGTTATCTACTATATAAAGTGTATGTACACACACACAGCTCTTCTAAAGTTATACACATTCAACCTCATTTACTGCGATAGGAAAAACACACCCAGAGCCCCGAAGGGAAAAAAAGAAAAAAAAATCAAAATTTTGCTACCGGTTCTGCGTAAATGACCATACCCGTAGGAGCCCATCACTGCCTACATGGCTTAGAACCAGATTACCTATGGGACGGTCTACTGCCTCATGCATTCCAGATCTCACAGAGACCACTCCAGTGGTCCTTGGAAGAAGCCAATTATCTAGGCCCTCAACAGTCAGGATTCAGGCCAGGCTACAGCATGGAAACTGCTTTGGCCGCGTTGATAGATGATCTCTGGCGGGCCCGGGACAGGGGTTTATTCTCTGTCCTGGTGCTTCTCGACCTCTCAGGGGCTTTCGATACCATCGACCATGGTATCCTTCTGCGCCGGCTGGAGGGGTTGGGAGTGGAAGGTACTGTTCTTCAGTGGTTCTCCTCCTACCTCTCCGGTCGGTCACAGTCAGTGTTAGTGGGGGGTCAGAGGTCGACTTCAAGGTTACTCCCTTGTGGGGTGCCTCAGAGGTCGGTCCTCTCCCCGCACCGCATTTCGGACATAAACGCTCTCGAAAATGTCCAGAGATACTTTACAAGAAGAGCCCGCCACTCCTCCACTCGGGAACAGAATACCCTACGCAACTAGACTTACAATCTTAGATTTAGAAAGCTTAGAACTATGTCGCCTTCAACACGACCTAAGCAGAGTCCATAAAATCATCTGCTGCAACGTCCTTCCTGTCAATGACTACTTCAGCTTCAACCACAACAATACACGAGCACATAACAGATACAAACTCAAAGTAAACAGCTCCAAACTCGACTGTAGAAAAGATGACTTCATCAACCGAGTTGTTAATGCATGGAACTCACTACCTGACTCTGTAGTTTAATCACCAAACCCCAAAAACTTTACCCTTAGTGTATCTACTGTTGACCTCACCTGATTCCTTAGAGGTCAGTAAGGGGCATGTATAAGTGCCTGTCCTAACGTTTTCCTCTTATTACTGCCAATATCATGTATATAAACAGTATTTTTTTTCTTGGTATACTACCTTTACTAAAATAAATAAAAGAAAAGAAATTAAAGAAAAATTTCATTTCCGCGCAAGCTCAGTAGCAGGATTGAAAGCTGTTGGGGCAAATAAGAGGTTTCCTTTTGTTTTCTCTTCTTTCTTTAATTTTTTAAAATCTCTTTTTTCTGTGATTTGCATACGGTTGCTTACCGCAGAAGGGGACGAGCTGATCAATATGTATGTATTTGAGTACTTGAGCAGTAAAGCATATTGAAATGTTAGCAAAAGAATTCCCGCCGCCCCCTGTTCTTCTTTAGGTGTCTCAATCAAAAAACAGATCAGGCCTTCATGTCTTTCCTATATTCATTGGCGTAAACAAAGTCCCAGGGGATTAACGGGTCTTTTCTGCAATATTTATATCTTGATTTGGTTCTCTTTTCATTCGCTTTGTTCCTTTTCATATCTATACCGTACCTGCAAACTTGCATATACTGCAAGAAACGATATAATATCCTGCAATGTCCCAGCATGTTCTTTCAGTAACGCAAGGGAAAAGTCTTGTGAATCACCATTATGTGATTTGTGTAAAGTTGCTTTTTTTTTTTTCCAGGCATGGAAATGAGCCCTGATTTAGCTGCTGCAAAACAAGTCAGCACAGGAAATCGAAAGGGACAAGGAGGTTTCTCTCCTCTCAAGAAGTACAAAAATAAACTGTAAAAGTTGGAGTTTACTTCTCATTAGGAAATTTGGCTGAGTGGCCTGGGATTTTTTGGAGGGAAAAACTCTTTCTGCCTTGTCTTGGCTATATTCAAGACTAAAGCTTCCTGGGCTTCTCCATTCTCACATTTGCCAACCTCGCGCTGCATCCTGGTAAAATGTATGTAGGGAAAGCAGTCAGGCGGTAGGGGAAGCAAGTAGGATGCTTGGCTGTATAGCTAGAGGTATAACAAGCAGGAAGAGGGAGATTGTGATCCCACTGGTGAGACCACATTTGGAATGCTGTGTTCAGTTCTGGAGACCTCACCTACAAAAAGATATTGACAAAATTGAACGGGTCCAAAGACGGGCTACAAGAATGGTGGAAGGTCTTAAGCATAAAACGTATCAGGAAAGACTTAATGAACTCAATCTGTATAGTCTGGAGGACAGAAGGAAAAGGGGGGACATGATCTAAACATTTAAATATGTCAAAGGGTTAAATAAGGTCCAGGAGGGAAGTGGTTTTAGTAGGAAAGTGAACACAAGAACAAGGGGACACAATCTGAAGTTAGTTGGGGGAAAGATCAAAAGCAACGTGAGAAAATATCATTTTACTGAAAGAGTAGTAGATGCTTGGAACAAACTTCCAGCAGACGTGGTAGATAAATCCACAGTAACTGAATTTAAACATGCCTGGGATAAACATAGATCCATCCTAAGATAAAATACAAAAAATAGTATAAGTGCAGACTAGATGGACCGTGAGGTCTTTTTCTGCCATCAGTCTTCTATGTTTCTATGTTTCTATGTAACACAATAAAATAACAGAGTTGGAAGGGACCTTGTAGGTCATCTAGTCCAACCTCCCCCCAAAGAAAAAGATCCTAAACCATTCCTGACATTCCAGTCTCTCCTTGAAAGCTTCCAGTGATGAAGCACCCACAACTTCTGAAGACAAAGCTGCTCCCTTGGTTGATTCTTCTCAGTGTCATGAAATTTCTCCTTATTTCTGTTGTGATTCAGCCTGAGGCTGCTCAGGGACCAGCTGTGTCTCTGCTGGCTCCATGCCCGGAGGAGGATGACAGCGCAGAGGAGGGGGCTGAACAGTCGGACGGGGGGAGAGGAAAATCAGGAATCGGATGAAGGAGAACAGCATGAGAGCCCCGGGGGGGGGCTCTCCCCAGCCAGTAGCTTGGAGTCATTAGGTGATGATGCACAAGCCATCATTGACATGAGACAGCGACGTTCAGAGCAACGAAAGGAGCAGTTAAAGAGATATTTTCACCATTGAAGTAGAAACAGCTGGGTTTGGGTGTGGTACTCATCAGTAGGGTTTAACAGGCAGGCAAGCCCTTTAAGCCATGTGGAGTGTTATCAGCTTGGCGTGGCGTTATCCTGTCTTGTTTCTCGGCGTCTCTGTTCCTGGCTTGTGGCCCAGCAGCTTTGGAAGATCCGTGGGAGGTATAGGTCTGCTATCTACAGCCTTGGCTTGGCAGCAAGAATTCTGTATTGCTGCATGGACTTTTGGCCTTCGTGAATATATCTGAAGATACAGCATTTTCCTGTTTGTAAGGACATTTTCTGTTACCTGTGTTTTTCTTGGATTTTATAAAACTGCCTTTGCCTTTTACCGGTGTGTCTGGCTTCTCTTTTTGGGTTGGTATTGGCTTCTGGAGTGACCCAGACAGAACAATTTCTAGGTTGAATCTCTCCTTGTTCAGTTTCCATCCATTTTTCCTTGGCCTTCAGGTGCTTTGGAAAACAGGTTGGCCTATGTATGCGGTTGCATATATGTATCGATTATATTAGATTGCTAGAGTTGGAAGGACTTTGTAGGTCATCCAATACAACTCCTGCTCAAGCAGGAATCCCTACACCATTTCTAACAAATGGCAGTCCAATCTCCTCTTGAAGGTCTCCAGTGTTGGAGCTCTCACAACCTCCACAGTGTTGTGGTTAGCTCTGGCCCTGCTCCTGCCCCAAGGACTGTGAATGTGGGGGAGACATCCACATGCTGCAGGCCTGTTTTGCCCCCGGTGGAATCTGCTGATGAAGGCTCCTCTGACCAAGAAGACATGAGTGACAGGGAGGAGGAGAGTGTGGCAGACAGCTCAGAAGGAGATCAATTATCTAGCTCCTCCTTGGATTCAGAACAAGAGTTAATGATACAGCCACGCATGCGGAGAGCGATGCATAGGCAGCAACAACTGAGAGATTATTATCAAAGAAAATGAGGCCACCTGTGGTTGGGTGGGGCTGTGGTAATTAGTGAGGCTGCTATAAATAGCAGCCTCTGGGTTTGGCCATTGTGGAGGATTATCTGATCGTTGTGTTTTGTGACTGCTTTGCTGACTTTGACTTTTTGTGTGCTGATTTTCCCCCGCTTTGAAACTAACCCAGAGCAAAGTGTGTTTCACTTTGTGAAAGAAGAAGGACTGTGAATTGCCTCACAGCTGCAAGCTAAGTATCACAGAACTGATAAGGGACTTGTACAAATTACCAGTTTGTTTGGAGACGAGTGCTCTTGGCTATACCAAAAGAGGGCTTGGTTTAAGTGAATTTTCATTATAAAGAACATTGTTTTGAATTTTCAAACGTGTGTGTGTGTCTGAAATTTGTACCTGTGAATTTTTGGGAGGATTCTACCAGAGAGCCCGACAGAACAGACAGGCAAGCTGTTCCACTGGTTGAACACTCTCACTGTCAGAAAGTTCCTCCTTATTCAAAGTTGAATCTCTCCTTGGTCAGTTTCCATCCATAATCCACTGTCTGACTTTCTGGTGCTTTGGAGAGCCTGACCCCCTCCTCTCTGTAGTAGCCCCTCAAGTATTATAACATTGCTATCAATCCCAGCGGCCAATCAGGTCCCACAGAGTTGTCTTTCTACGGGTCCGGTTGACTAAACAATGCCATTTGGCGGGACCCAGGGGAAGAGCCTTCTCTGTGGCCGCCCCACTGGGTTTCGCC